>NC_046363.1:45284283-45540356 GCF_011125445.2 Fundulus heteroclitus
TTGATAATTATTAATATCCACAACAATCCCAATTATAAGCTCTTAAATATAAATATTTTAAGAATCTATAGACCTGGATCGTAATTGTTAGATAAACTGATACTTTAGTATCTTATCCCGGCCTTGGGGGATCCAGTGGTTCAGTTTGGTGTGGGGAAGCAGGTGATTGGCTCTCAGGGCGCCATTTATATGTAGCCGGGGCATTCTGTCCCAGAAGCATAGTGCTGCGCACCGTCCCTCCTGCCATATATGGAGGACGCTGGGATCGCGCGCAGCTGGGGGTTAACGAGAGGCAATCAGCCTTTCCAGTTAAAAGGGGGCAAATGGGTAAGGAAAGCACATTTGAGGCGGAGGATTCCTGTAAAGGTATGGCTACCATTGAATGTGAGAGTGCTGCAGGATGATTTTGGTTAAATCCCTCTTTCTGATTATTTTAGGCAACCCATTTGTAGGCCTGCACAAAGAACCGTGGACTGTTTTTTTTTTTTCACACTAGAGGCTGACCTGTTACTGTTTCAGTTGGGGTTTTAGTTCTGTTTTGCTACTGTTTCTTTTGTTGTTTGGTTCCATCTTAAGTATTGTTCCACGACGGTTCCAGTTTGTTTTGTTTTTTTTTCTTCCTCTTTTAGTGTTAGTAAAAGCAGGGGAGAATTTGTATTCTTCGGCTGCTGGTTGGAACCCACCTGAGGACCTATGCTGTCCCTGGATCCTGAGCTGAGTTTTATTCAGATTGGGTTAAGGGGACTCAGCTTGGAGGAAGAGTTTGTTTTCTTTTTGTATTATATCCACTAGGGTTTTGGAGGAGTGTGTTTTTGTTGGGGAACACTAAGTGTATTCAAGCTGGTCTGAACTCACAGCTAGCAGGAGTTCAGACCATCATAGGTGCTCACTTTTAAACTAGTTTTTTGTTGTACAATAAAACACATTGGTTTCTGTTCCTTGATATCTGTATATGTAATGAATTATATATTTAATTTGGAAATCGTGCCTCTGTTATTCCTTGCAACCTCCTTGACCTGGTACAAAGAGGATTTAACGTCAAGAAATTGTGGTCACATATACATGAAGCGTCCCTGTCAAACTTCGCAGAGGTGGTTCTGGACGGGTAGCTCAGACTGATAGATGAAGCTGTCGAGTTGCGCTGTCCCCAATCAGCGGCACTTCCGGATTAGTCACTAACTAAACTGTTCAGATTGTCCAGTTTTCCCAAGAGAGAAGAGGGAGACACTGACATTCAGCCCTAAAGTCCTAATTTTAAGCTTTTATTTCATGCGTTTTCCTGTATTTACTGTGGATCCGGTTACTGAGTCGGAGGAAAGTGTCTGGACATCTGGATCAACGGGCGCTGAAAGTGAAGTAAAAAAACTAAGCGCGCTGCTTCAACTTCTGTGAAATTATTGAGATTGCGGAAAAAGGAAAAAAAAAAAAAACAATGTCAGAACCTGAAGATAAACATGAAATGACCTGAATTGTTCTGAGACCTCGGCCAGGATCAGAACCTGGAGGACATAATGGATCCAGATGTTGCGGAGATTCTTACCCAGTTCCTCCGCCGCATCCACGCAGCGGATCTCTCTGAGGATCTCATCGGCCACCAGCAGAACCTTCTTCTCGGTGTAAACTGACACCATGACATCTGCAACGTCCAGAAAGCCTTTCCCCTCCACCTGGCTCGTTTTCACACCATCCTTTCGCTCCAGGAGTTCGACCCGGAACTTCTGGAAGTCGGCATCCTTCAGGTCCTCCAGAATGTCCCGTAAAACCTTTTTGGGGTTTGGAGCCATTTCTTATTTAAATGAAAAGCTGGACGAAAAACGCACGCCAAGCCAGACGAAAGAAAGTAAATTTTCCTCAAACAACTTTCGTCCTCCGTATCTCACGGTGGATCCTCCCAGTTGCCCTTCCGCCCTCTTGAGACCAAACCTCTGTGCGTACATTTAAATTTCTATTAAGAATCACAGAGCCCTGATAAAACCACGATATTTTTATTGTTCATAACTAAAAGTTTTTTTAAATGCAATTTGGAATGTATGATGACTAAATGTTTTATTTATTGCAGCTATAGATTGCAAAAGCTTATTCAGAATTAATTGATATAAAGCAGGCTACCATTATTTTGATAGCTATAGCCAATCATACAAAGACTAAATAAACCCCAATAATTTAAGACTGATCCAACTCATCACAGATGACATTTTATATCGCTGGTGAAGGTACTCAGTGATCCAGGTCATGGTCATTCCAAAAAAAAAAGGAAAAAACAAAATAACAGGACTTGTTATCCGTAGTTTGAAGACGTTTTGCTTCCTATCCAGGAAGGTTTCTCAATTCAAAAGGTCTGGACTAATGGGAGTATCAAGTTTTATACTACTGCCCAACAAAGGCCTATTAACATGTAATTCAACAGAAACAGGTCCACCCCTTAGTAATGGGCGGTCGTTAAGACATTAAGCCAGCAGATTGAACCGAAACTGGCCACTCCTCTGTAACGCGGAGTCGTTAGGGTCGTTATTGGCTTGGCTTGCAGGAACAATGGTTTGATCACCTGGATGAGGTGAGAGTTAAGGTGATGGTTGACCGGAACTGTGTTTGTAAGTTTTGAGAGTTGGAACCTAAGGCCTCCTCTGTTTAAGGTTGGTTTTTCTCTCTTAACATAGATGGCTTCCTTCACACCTCTTTCAAATCATCTGCCTTCTTTGTCCTAAATGTGGACATTCTGGTCCTCACAGAGTGTCCTTTGTCCTGAAGGTGCAGGTGGACAGCAGAGTCTTGTCCTGAGGAGGTAGCTCTCCTGTGTTGAGCCATGCGTCTGTGGAGAGGTTGTTTGGTTTCTCCAATATAAAGATCAGAACATTCCTCACTGAACTGAACTGCAGACACCACTCCACTCATCTTAGGTTTGGGGTTTTGTCCTTGGGATGCACCAGCCTCTGTCTGAGGGTCCTGTTGGGTTTGAAATGTACTGGGATTTTATGTTTGGAGAAAATCCTCTTGAGTTTTTCAGAGACTCCAGCAACATATGGGATGGACAATGTTTCTGCGCTTTTATTCTTCTCACCATTATGTTCTGCAGCGGGTCTTTTAGATTTTCTTGCTGATTTGACAAAAGCCCAGTTAGGGTACCCACAGGTTGGAGGGCATCTCTGATGTGTTTCTGCTCCTTGTGCTTCCTTTCTGTTTTAGTCGGAACATGCTCAGCCCGGTGTTGTAAGGTTCTGATGACAGAAAGTTTGTGCTCCAGTGGGTGGTGTGAGTCAAAAAGAAGATATGGTCCTGTGTGAGTGGTTTCCTATATACTTCAATGTTGAGGTTTCCATCTCCTTCCATGTCCACCAAATAGTCGAGAAAAGGCATGATGTCATCACCCTCAGCACGGGCTGCGTCTGAGCCCCCTGCTGTTCACCCTGATGTCTCATGACTGCGTCCTCAGGTTCACCACCAATCACATCATGAAGTTTGCAGACGACCACAACGGTGGTGGACCTGATCAGAGACGACAACAACCAGGACTACAGAGAGGAGGTGGAGCAGCTGGTGGGCTGGTGCAGAGACAACAGCCTGATCCTGAACGTGGAGAAGACGAAGGAGATCGTCTTCGACTTCAGGAAGAACCGGCCTCACCACGCTCCACTGCTCATCAACAGCTCAGCTGTGGAGGTGGTCAGCAGCACCAAGTTTCTGGGGGTGCACATCACGGACAACCTCACCTGGTCTGTGAACACCACGTCACTGAATGGACCAGAGTTACAAAAAAACCTAATTGAAAACTTTCAAGACAACATCCAAAGGGTGCAGATGGCTTCATCCTGTAAATCAGCCCCTTTTAAGTGGGAAGAGAAATGGACTTATAATGGCATCAAACAGCATGAACTATTCCTTCTGTTGTTGAGATTATATCCAAGTTACCTCACTGCAGGTATGATGTGTTTAAGAAGAGAAACAGGAAGTAACTTTATGTTTGCGTGCATTATTAGTGAAGTAATAAATAGAAACAGATCTAATAAAGTTCCCAGGACCACAAACGAGAACCAGTGCAGCAGAAACACATCATTACTCATAAAAAACATATATATAAAACCCTAAATAATAAAAGGATAATAATGACAGTAATTGTTGTTGTTGTTATTAATACCATAAAACAGCCCACATGCCTTTGTGTATAATTTAATCAACACTGGGGCTCTATGTTCTCCAGTTTTTCATAATCCATCTAAGTACGTCCCTTCCTAGCTGTGCTGGACCAAATTAAGCCCATTTCTCTTCCCACTTAAAAGGGGCTGATTTACAGGATGAAGCCATCTGCATCCTTTGGATGTTGTCCTGAGAGTTTTCAGTGAGGTATTTTGTAACTCGGGTCCATTCAGTGTGATGCCTAAATCTTTTAAACATGTGGTTGTTCAACCCCTGCTGAACAAAGGGGGACTGGATCACTCTCTTTATCGGAGTTTAGACCCGTCTCAGAGCTACTTTTTTGTCTGAACTTGTACGGTAAAAGCAGCCGACTGACACAACTCGTTCAACCTGTAAAGCAGGAGAACATTACGCTTGTAAAGATCCTGCAGGGCAGCTGCTGCACCACACCTTCATGGTTCTACAGTTCCAATCCTGAAAAGCTAAAAACATGGAGGACTCAGAGGTCATTTGATCTACAGATAGCAGTTTTACAGCACATGTTCTTAGTGTGCTTAACGCTGGAAGAGAACGGGACCAGGAAAGCCCTTAATTAGGTTGCTGGGTTAATGAACCCAACAAGCATGTCATAGTTTGGGTTGGTTAAGTTTTAGTTTTGGACTTTTTGAGACTTTTTGTTGTGTACTCCTCCTCTGTCACCAGCCATTAATCAATCAGTTCATGACAAAGCAAACATTTTGACTTCTCCATTTGCAGCATCTTTCGGCTTGGACTAGAAAAAATCACAGCGAGAAATAAAGATTGTGGATTCAAGAAACTGGTATACTCGAAGTCCACAGCCTTGTTTAGCAGCTCCACAGGAAATACTGTAATGGAATTGTTCAAAAAAAAAAAGGTAATACAGAACAGAGAAAACTGAACAGCTTGAAAAATCTGACTCAAAGAGAATATAAAGATATGTAGCTCCTGGAGAGCTACAACAACGTGGACTTATGGGCTAAAAAAGTGGATTTTGCACGATGTGTCCGTTTTAAGAAAATGACAGCAAGCTCTGGCTGCATTAGTTGGAAATTATGAAGAAAATGGATGGGATGTTTTGTAACATGATGCATTTTTATTTCAAGAGTTTGAAACATTAGATGTGCTCTTAAACTATGAACTGGCGTTTCTGCTGCTGGGACCTGATCCAACCAAATTCCTTTGAACGTAGTTTAATTACAGACTAGATGTGTTCTGCTGTCACGTATTACCAACCAGGAGAAACAGAAACGTTTTATAACATGATGGAGCTGCGTTTCTCCGGAAATCAAGAGCAATTCTGCTTCTTTATCTGTAATTTGCTCAGAGGGAAACATTTATAGCTTGGACTGAGAACACTGAATCTGCTGGGAAAGGTGGTCAGCTGTCTGAGATGTTCTCCTCTTGGTAATAATCTTCCTCTCTGCAGGATGATAGACTTTCGATGGTCTGGAGATGACCATTAAAGGTGCATAGCCATGTTATTTGACATTTTATTTATTTGTATGTTAGTAACTCACTCTGGTTGCATATTTTTTTTAAGAAAGATTATGACGTCCTGCTGGCATATTAGTTGTTATTTTGGTGTTTTAAGCTTTATTTTTGCTCAGTTGGTTAGTAAATAAAGCCTTTTGTGTTATTTCTAATAACAGAGGAAGAACGTACTGCACATGCGTAGCAGGGGTTAAAACAAGGAAGCAGCTAACGGCTATTAGCATCTCCCAGCAAAACGATGAAGAACAATAAATGGTCCAAGATCCAGTGCAAAAATCCATGATTCCAGGAGGGAAAAGCCTGGAACGTCTCTGGGAATCCAGTCTGAACGTTGGTATTCACTGATGTAGAAGCTAAACCTGCCGAGGCTCAGATGTGACGCAGAGTTGACTGACGTGAGTAAATGTTCTGATATGAAGCTCTTAAAGTTGCTGTAGATCGTTTTATTTAATTAATAACGTTGGTCTTCATCACACCGAGCTGCTGCTTTACTGCGAGGTATAGTGGAGGGTCAGGCTTGGTCCGCCATTATTTACAATTAATTTATTGATTAAGCAAACCGGTATTGCAAACCCACATCTGTTTATATGTGGTAATGGGGCCCAGCGCTGGGTTATATTTATCTACATAAAGGACCATGAAAACATTATCAAGATGGAGGCTTGGTGTAGATAACCTTATTTTATCATGATCAAATGTTTTTTTTTTTTATAAGCATATTGTCAGGGTTTTGTTTACCAATGAACTCAGGACGCGCACACGGGACTAAAAGTTTGAGTCTTTATTGAGGGAAGAATGCTGGGTGGTGAGTAATGAAGACCGGAGGTTCAGGACTGCAGAAGGTCAGGGATGTATGTGATGGCAGGAGCTGACGGCCCGGCGTGAAAGAGAGTCACGACTTTCCAGGCAGCCGGGAATGCTCAGTTCTGCTCGGCTAGCAGCCCCGTAGCCACAGCAGGTTAGCAGCTCGCTTGCAGACACCAGGCTAGTCAGGTTAGCAGAACTTGAGAGACACCAGGGCACAGAGCTGAGCCTTTCCAGGGCGGCTAGTCCAGTTAGCAGTTCTCTGGAGACACCAGGACACAGAGCAGAACTTCTCCAGGGACAAACAGCAAAGTAAGAGACTATAGAAAACTGGCAGGACTAACCTTAAACAGGACAAACAAATCTTCCAAGGCAAAAACAGGGACTGGCATGGAGAGATGTGGAATGATGACGGCCCAGTGCTGAACTGAAGGCAGAGGGAGGTTTAAAGAACACTTCACAGGTGGAACCAGGGTCTGACTAATTAACTGGTAAATGATTATCAGGTGTGACTGACTGCTGAGGAGGTGAAGTGAAAATTGACAGAAAATAACTGATGATTGAAAACTAACAATAAATAAAGTCAAACCTAACCCAAAAGAGATGAAAAAATGAAAGTAACAGAAAAACAAAGCCAAACCAAAACTCAACCATGACACTCTTGTAGAACAAAATGTTCATTTTAGCAGCAGGCCGAACTTCCTGAAGGCCCCGTGGAAGCTCCTCCTTCAGTTTTGTTACAAACCCAGCTGCACTTCCCACATCTGCAGATAGATCTGCTGAGTCTGAACTTCCACTCTGGCGTGTCACAAATCACCACGTTGCTCCACCTGCAGAGCGGCATGGCGGTTGTGTAACATCACTTCCACTGCTGGCTCCTGCATGAAGGAGGTGGTGTCAACAGTGTGTAAATCTGTGGTTGGAAGCATGAAGGTGGGGCTTCCGATCAGAGGTCATGTGATCAGCAGCTTGGTACACCTTGTTCTGCATTTTGACTCTATTGTAGCAAAGTGGGCTGGATCAGGAATGCTGAACACATCTGACTGTAAAAGCAAGCAGTAGAAAGCAGCTAAAGTTCGAAGATAAATTCTGAAAGACCTTAAGAAAACTTCTGATTCAGAACACTTTAAAGGGTTTTGCTGCTTTGGAGGGAAAATATAAAGAAACAAAGACTGAATGGGATGGGTTGTTGTCTCTGATGACGTCAAACAGCATGAACTATTCCTTCTGTTGTTGAGATTATATCCAAGTCACCTCACTGCAGGAATGATGTGTTTAAGAGGAGAAACAGGAAGTAACTTTATGTTTGCGTGCATTATTAGTGAAGTAATAAATAGAAATAGATCTAACAAAGTTCCCAGGACCACAAACGACAACCCCTGCAACAGAAACACATTATTACTCATAAAAAAAACATATATATAAAACTCCATCCATCCATCCATCCATTTTCCAAACCGCTTAATCCCTCATGGGGTCGCGGGAGTTGCTGGTGCCTATTTCCAGCGTTTATAAAACTCTAAATAATAAAAGGATAATAATGACAGTAATTGTTGTTATTATTAATACTATAAAACAGCCCACATGCTTTTTGTATAATTTAATCAACACTGGGGCTCTATGTTCTCCAGCTTTTCATAATCCATCTAATTTACGTTGCTGCCTAGCTGTGCTGGACCAAATTAAGCCCATTTCTCTTCCCACTTAAAAGGGGCTGATTTACAGGATGAAGCCATCTGCATCCTTTGGATGTTGTCCTGAGTTTTCAATTAGTTTTTTTTTTTTTTGTAACTCGGGTCCATCCAGTGTGATGCCTAAATCTTTTAAACATGCGGTTGTTCAACCCCTGCTGAACAGAGGACTGGATCCCTCTGTTTATTGGAGTTTAGACCTGTCTCACTGTTTTGTCCAAATTCCAGGAAAAAAATTGTTTATATCCTTCAAAATGTGGGTTTCAGTGAGCTTTTCAGTCTGAGTTCAAGACTCACCCCTGTTAGGGGTCTTTAATAATATTTTCCTGTTAAACTTTGGTGCTCTTCTTGTACTGTTAGACCTCACAGCTGATTTTAACACTATAGATCATTAGATACAGACTGTTCCACTGATCAGGGGGCTAACAACGGACTAGCACTAGTTGGAAGATTTGAAGAAAATGGATGTAATGTTTAATAACATGATGCATTTTTATTTTAAGAGTGTCAAACTTTAGATGTGATCTTAGAGCTTCATCTATGAACTGGTGTTTCTGCTGCTGGGTCCTGATCCAACCAAATTCCTTTGATCGTAGTTTAATTACAGACTGGATGTGTTCTGGTGTCGCGTATTTCCAACAAGAAACAAAACAGAAACATTTTATCACGTGATGGAGCTGCTTTTCTTCAGAAATCAAAAGCAATTCTGCTTCTTTATCCATAATTTACTCAGAGGGAAACATTTATAGCCTGGCCTGAGAACACAGCAGCCGCGTTTAAAGCCGTGATCCTTTAACGATGAATTTAATGTGTGAGATGTTTTCAGGCCACAACAGGAAATATTCAGGTGAATAAAACAGCAGGTTAAAATGCTAACATCAGAGCATCATATTTTTAGTCTTAAATAAGTTGTTGTATTTCATGTATTTATAATAGTTAATAATGTTTTACATTTAAACAGATTAACGTTTCCAGCACCAGGAACAAGAACAACGGCTGCAGAAAGACGTTGTTACAGATAAGAAAATTTATTTATCTGCAACAGTCAGTAGGATAAGAACAATATGGTAAAAAAACATTTTTATTGATTACACTCTAAGACAAAAATAGATGTTTTTTTTTCCCCCATTCTTAAAGGGCTCTCTGAGGCCATTTCTCTGTCTTCTGTTTCTACTTTTATTGAGGGTCCTGAAACAAAGACAAAACAAAGACCAAATTTCTCTAGAAACTCTTTGCACTTTAAATGTTGACGTTACCTTCTGATCAAAGCAGATTTCATGGTTACTCACCATCTGTCATCTTCCAGATAAACTCTGGGCTGTAAAACAGAACAGAAACGTTCATGTAAAAATCTGTTGCCACAAATCATTGAAATTTAAAGTTTCAAAATTTGTTCCTCGAGCCTGAAAACGCAGCTATGTTCATTGTCTTTCTGTAGCCTCGTTAAGAGCCGGGGCATCTCCTCAGACGGGCGCTGGGTGCTAATGATGATATAATTTTTCTCTAGGGAGCCCAAAGCATCGCTACTTTCATCAGACAGAAACAGATGTCTCTAAGATGATCTCATCTGTCCAGAACAACATAATCCTGTTGCTTGTTGTTTTTAGGCTTTCTGCTTCTGTTGCTCCCAAAAACCAAGTGAATTAAGTCTTTGCCAACTTGACTAGTCGTGACCTTTAAACTTTCTAATGGAGGCCTGTAGAGTCTGAGATGGAGCTCTTGGGTTTCTCTGAGCTTCTTGCTCTGACCTCGGGCTGAATCTGCTGGGAAAGGTGGTCAGCTGTCTGAGATGTTCTCCTCTTGGTAATAATCTTCCTCTCTGCAGGATGATGGACTTTAGATGATCTGGAGATGACCATTAAAGGTGCATAGCCATGTTATTTGACGTTTTATTTATATATATATATATATATATATATATATATATATATATATATATATATATATATATATATATATATATATACATAAAACTCTCATATTTTATTAAATATTATCACATCCTGCTGGCATATTAGTTGTTATTTTGGTGTTTTAAGCTTTATTTTTGCTCAGTTGGTTAGTAAATAAAGCCTTTTGTGTTTATTTCAAATAAACGGAGGAAGAACGTACTGCACATCCGCAGCAGGGGTTTAAACAAGGAAGCAGCTAACGGCTATTAGCATCTTCCAGTGAAACAATAAAGAACAATGAATGGTCCAAGATCCAGAGAAAAAAAAGTGCAAAAATCCATGATTCCAAGAGGGAAAAGCCTGGAATGTCTCTGTGAATCCAGTCTGAACGTTCAGTGTCACTGAAGCTAAACCTGCCGAGGCTCAGATGTGACGCAGAGTTGACTGACATGAGTAAATGTTCTGATATGAGGCTCTTAAAGTTGATGTAGATCTGTTTATTTAATTAATAATGTTTGGTCTTCAATCACACCGAGCTGCCTCTTTGGCATTGCAGAGGGTCAGGCTCGGTCCGACATTATTTACAAATGATTTATTAATTACGCAAACCTGCATTATGGTAGTGCTGCGATATTGTCGCTAGATGGCGCCACATCTGTTTATATCACTGAGCAATAGCTCAGTGGTTTATATGTGGTCATGGCGCCCAGCGCTGGGTTATATTTATCCACAAAAAGGACCATGAAAACATTATCAAAATGGAAGCTTGGTGTAGATAACCTTATTTTATCATGATTAAATGTTTTTTTCGTCTTTTTTTAAGCATATAACGTGGCTATATACCTTTAACCCTTCCTGGGTTAATGAGCAGCAACAGCTGCTCCTCTCATGTGTTGCTGATGTTTTTCTACCTTGAGATGCCCTGATTAGAAAAACTCTTGAATTAAAACCGGGTGAACTTTCTCTCTGTCATTACTAAACTCATAATGATTCAGTACCTGAATTGAGACCCAGCAGGGGCCCCGTAGATTTAAAGTGAAACCAAAAGTAAATTGCAAACCAGCTTCAAATAGTTAAATTTAGTATTTCTTCTCACCGAGTGTCTCCGCCTCCAGGTTGCAGTTGATGTCCTTCAGGAGCTCCACAGCGACCGTCACAGACCCATTCTCTGTGAAGGTGGAGGTCAGCACATCCACCACGTCCAGGCGGCTCTTCCCCTCCACCCTGCAGCGGGACACCCGCGGCTCTCCCCGGCGGTCCACCAGCGCAAAGCAGAACTTCTGAAAGTTCTTCTCGGACAGGTCCTCCAGAGAATCAAGTAAAAGCATCTTGATGCTCCTCTGAGCCATTTCTCTGTAAGCTGCAGCTGCTGACAGCTGGAGAAGAAACCCGAAGCTCACAGCTGCAGTGAGGAAGAGGAAGAGCCCGAGGAGTCGCTCTGCAGGGAGGCGGGACTGATAGATAAAAGGCCTGCTTTTACCTAACGTTACCTAAACATCTGCTGCAGATGTTGGGGAGCTATGAAACCATTTGACAAGAAGACATAAAAACATACCAAATATAACTAAAAAGCATCACAGGGTTGTCAAACTTCATTTAGGCTCAGGAAATAAATTTCCTTATGGAGGAAAAATTACCACGACTAAAATAAAAACTAATAAATTTTCATAAAGCAACGGAACATTTTGTTAAGTGATTTTTGATAAATTGTACACTTTAGGAGACATTAAAAAATAGTATTGTAAATCAAAACTAATAATAAGTTGCTAATTCTTATGGCAACTTATTATGGCATATACCCTCCAGATGGGTCAATCCCAGCATGCACAGCTCCCAAAGTGGAAAAATGTAATTAATTAGGAGGAGTATTAGCGAACCTCAGAGCGTCTACAGCCATATACATTATATACGTACATGTGTCTACGGCCAGAAGATGGTGGAAACAGAGAGAGCTGATTGGTTGATCCCCCACCTGGACAGAGCAGGAAATGAGCACAGAAAGTTGTATAACCATCTGGGCCCGTATTAACAAAGACCCGCAGAGTCTCTCAGAGTTCCTATCTTAGCCTAAACATTCCTGCCAAGGAGCTTCAGAGTGAATCAGATGCTGCCTCTCCACATCAAGTCAGAGCTTAACAAAATAAAGGCTGGGTTGTCTGTCCGTCTATTTTTAAGACTAGGCTTAAAACTTTCCTTTTTGACAATACATTTTATATTACATTACATTTACAACTCGTGTTGGTAGGCTGCTGATAACTTTTATTTTTGCTATGATGACATGTTTGAGAAAGGGATCTTTGGAGGTTATTTGGTTGCCTGATTGCACTTTTTGTGGGGAGACTGTATGAGCAATGCTTTAGTGCAGCTGTGTGCTAATGATGTTCTTTATTATGTGTAATAGTTCTACATTTTTAACACAACTTCAAGTCAGGTTGAGATTTGTTTTTTTTTTAGGTGGGCGGGTTTTACGTTGTGTTTGGGCTGGAAACTGTCGGATCTGGCAACCCTGCATGCACACCATACATGGTCATTTCCTGGTTCTTTGACAAACAGCGACTTCCTTTGCTTCTCCGTAACAGTTTCGTAAAACGTTTTAGTCTCAGTAGAGGTGAACTTGTAACACTTGAAGATGGATCCTCCTGAAACATCTGGAGGAGATCAAGGCAGTAATGTTGGAGAATCCTCGGTGAAAACCAGCGAATCGAAGGTAAAACGTCGCCTTAAACTCTGAGAGTTTCCCTTCATCTGTTTCTAGTTATTTGCACTTAAATATTTTATACTAACATTTAGAACCTGTAAGGGTTTGGGTCCGTGTACGCGCTGGTCATTTGATTTTAATGTTGATCCCAACAGGATGTTTGGATCATTCCTCCAGAACCTTTTAGAAATGTTCAGTAAGTTTAAGACCTGACTGAGGGACCTTTTATAAATACTCAAATGTTCCCTATTTTGTTTGTTGGAATATAGCTAAGAGCTTTTAGCTGAATGTTTTGGGTCATTATCCTGCTGGAGAACCCATACCCGGTCAACGAGGCTGAGCTTTCTGTAACCAGCCAGCATGTTTCAGGACATGATGCCTTGGTGGTCTCTACCAACCCATTAAAAATTCCATGTTTCCTATGGAGCAAACAAGTTCCTGAACAAAAGTTGCTCCAGATTCAACAGTTGGTACAAAGTTCTTTTCTGTGAATAAATGGCCCATGAAGCTCCAGTTTTGTGTCAGTCCAAGGAATGTTCTGCCATAATCTCTGGAGCTTTTAGGTTTTTTCAGTCAGTCTTTTCTTCTTAGTGAAGCCCTTCCAGATCTTTTTCCATGAGACCCTCAGGTCCATGTCCTGGGAGACTGTCTATAAAGAAACCTTTATTTTTAATCATGTTTCCAGCTGTGGTCACTGAAACATGAACACTTTAACTGTAACACAGATAATCTTCTTTCTGAGCTTCATATGTTCATGTTCAGAGTGGAGCACAGAGACAGCAAAGCCCCCCAGCAGCAGGTCTGATCACTTTGAGCAGCCTGAAGGACTGAAGATAAGCTTGAAGGCACCTAATGAAGGTTGAACATCTAAAGGGGAAGGATTCTTTTCTATTTTGTGGTACCAGTAACATTTAAGATAAAGATAACCAGAATAAATGCAAAATGCAGCTTTTTAGACGAAAAGAGCTACCAGAGCCAGTCTGGCTCCATGTGACAAAGTAAAACACTCGTGTGCTCTGGAGCCTGCAGGATTATGTGAAGTCCATCGTTCTACAAAGACATTTTGTTAACGAGAGAAACTCCTAACAAACTTTGGTCTTACACCTGAGGCAGGTGATATTACAGCTTCCTGTCCTGAGTAAGAACACCATCTTCTATTTTATTTTTCCAGGCAGAAATGATGACGACCAAAGAGCTTCTTGTTGAAACACTGGATCAGCTGAGTCCAGAAAACTTTAGTTACTTCAAGTCGTTCATTCCAGCAGAACCATCTTTCCTTCCCATCTCAAAGATCGAGCTGGAAGCAGCAAACACAGAGGATGTGGTGGAGCTGATGATGAAGATGTACAGGGGAGCATATGTGGAGGAGACCAAGAAGATATTACGAAGGATGGGGCATCTTGATCTGGTGAAGAGATTAGCCGGAGTCAGAGGTGAGACAGCATGAAAGAAATGTGGGAAAATCACCCATTTATCTGGTGATTCAGACATTTTAAATGTATCTAAAATGTTTTTTCTTTTGTTTTTTTCTCAGAGAATCCATCTTTAGAGCAGAAAGTAAGTGATGCTAATTTAGCCAGCAATGACACATTTGAGCTGTAAAAGAAGGATAAAAAATAGTCCCCCCAAAAAATATGGAATACAAACTATAAGATAAACTGATGTATGATGATACTTGTGGCTATATAGTATATTATAACACTGGAAGATGTAAAAACAAAAATACCTCTGTTCAGAAAACTAAAATAGACGTTTTGTTAAATACACAAATTCACACATGCACAGATATTTAAGGTTGACTCATTTGATATGTTAAACAGTATTTATGTTCTGCAGTTGATAGTTTGATGGCTGATTTATATTTCTAAAAGATTTGCTTCTGTTTAATTAACTCTTCTGTGAATTGACCAGGTGGGAGAGATGGAGTCTGTGTTGGAGCTGCTGCTGGAGACGCTGTCCGCTCTGAGCGAAGACAGTTTAAGTCAATTCTGGAAGCGGTACCTGGACCGAGAACGTTCCTTAAGTCTTAGCTGTATCACAGATCTGAAAGGAGAACCCTTTCCACTGTCTGCTGTGAAGACTGAGCTGGAGATCTTAGCAGTCTCATTGTTGCAGCGTGAGGGAAAACTGTCTGTGGACGTTACTGAAAGGATTTTAACAGACATTAACGAAACACATCTGGTCCAAAGGCTTTGGGATCACAGGTCAAGAAACAAAAGTAAGAGAATATGAACAAAACCTATACATCATGAGATCTCCTTTTAGTGAGTAATTTTTTTTCCCCCAAATTTCACCTTATTTATTTAGGTAAATGTCATTGAGACAAGGTCAAATTTTTAACAATGTCTCGATTTAAAGAAAGATACAGAACTAAAACATGTTAAAACAGATTCTAGCTGTTACAGAAGAAATAATCGGCCTGGGTCAAAACCAATTTAATAAATAAATCAACTGGAAATAATATAAGCAATTAAAGTCTCACAGGTTCTGTTTGCTAGCTCAGGTTGATGCGTATTTTAATGTGGATCTCTTTATATTGTGGTTCTTTAAGCTGCTTTAATTTTCTTCCACTCAGAAAACCCTGATGATCATCTACCAGCGCTGCTCCACAAAGTGAGTAAAGTCTCTGAGTCCCCTTGACTTCAGAATGCTTGTTTCTATTCTCCATTTCATGGGTCAGACTTAGGACTGTGAAACATCTGAGAAAAACTTAATATGATCTGGACTCAGTTTGTTGAGTCATGGGAAAAGTAAGCACCCCCTCCATGTTCCAGCCATTCGTAGAACCCTGGAGCAGCATTAACTAATGCGGTTTCCATACATTAGTGCTAAGTAATTAATGTAATTAAATTAGCAGATTGTAAATATGCAGATAACTGATTTTTAGTTAACATTTGAGCTAAAAATCAGTTCAGTTCAGTTCAGTTCAGTTTATTCGAACAACAAAACAATATAAGATGTGTAAATACAACACAACACAATGAATACATAAACCATAATAAATTGTTCGAAAAGGAATGGGACGAAGTATAAACTTTTAAGTTTCCCATCCCTAATGATTCAAGTGACCTAAGTTGCTCATTTAACTAATTACATTCACTCTTCCATAAACCTGTTTTTTTATCTTTCCTCGTCTACATATTTATCCAAAAGTAATTTTTTGTACCTTCTCTTAAACACATTTATGTTCACACTCTGCTTTAAACACGGCTTTAAACTATTCCATAACTTCACTCCACTACTTGATATAGTCATTCTTTTCATCGTTGTTCGTACCATCTTCGTTCTGAATACTGCATCTCCTCTAAAGTTATATTTTTCATCTCGTTCTTGAAACAATTCATTTATATTTTTAGCCACAAGTTTGTTTTTTACTTTATACATTACTTGCGCTGTCTTAAATTTTACCAGGTCTGTGAATTTTAATGTATATAGCTTTAAAAATAATCGATTGGTGTGCTCTCTAAATCCTACTTTACATATTATTCTTATTGCTCTTTTTTGTAGTGTACATATGGATTGTAATGTGCTCTTATAGATGTTGCCCCAAACTTCAACACAGTAAATCAAATATGGCAAGAACAATGAAAAATAAAGCATTTTTAGAGATTTTGGGTTCAATATATAACTCGCCTTACTAAGAATAGCACAGCATTTGGCAAGCTTATTTTTCACATAGCTTACATGTGGTTTCCAGCAGATCTTGTGGTCTAAAATCACACCAAGAAACTTTATTTCATTCACTTTTTTGATTTCTTTATCAATTAAAATGTTTCCATTAATCTCAGAATTCTTTCTTCCAAATATAATAAACTTTGTTTTGTCCAAATTAAGAGATAATTTATTTTTGTCAAACCAAATTTTAAATTTATTCATTTCTGTTGTAATTAGCTCCAAGATCTGCGGTAAACTTTCGCCCGAACAAAATACATTTGTGTCATCTGCAAATAAAATCAATGACAGTGCCCTTGAAACTTTACAGATGTCATTTATATAAATGATAAATAATTTGGGGCCCAGCACTGAACCCTGTGGTACTCCACATGTAATTTCCAAGAGCTCTGATTTATGTTCCCCTATTTGAACAAATTGCTGTCTATTTCCTAAGTAACTTCTTATCCAATCTAACCCAACTCCCCTTATCCCATACCTTTCTAGTTTAGTCAGCAATATGTTGTGGTCAATGGTATCAAAAGCCTTTTTTAAATCAATAAAAACCCCAACTGCCACTTTTTTATTGTCAAAGCAATCTGTAATTTCCTCCATGAGTTGTAGTAGTGCCTGGGATGTTGATCTGTTTGACCTGAAACCATATTGATTGTCAGTGTATATGTTATGTTTTTCCATAAAGATATCTAGTTTAGTGGTAAATAGTTTTTCAATTATTTTGGAAAATTGAGGGAGTAAAGAAACTGGCCTATAGTTTGTAAAATGGAGTCTGTTTCCGGTTTTGATCAGTGGAATAATCCATTAAAGTAATTATCATCTAAAGATCCCCTCCCCCACAAACACTTTTTAAAGGTACTCATAACAATTACATGTTAAGCTGTAATTCTGGATGAATTCTCCTTAAACAGGCGTCTTATTATTTCAGGCAGCAACGATGGCAGCTGTGAAGGAGCTGCTTTTGGAAACACTGATTATTTTGAATCCTGTAGTTCTTGAAAAGTTCAAGATCTTCTTGAAGTTCACGTCCTTCCAGAAGAAATTACCAGAGATCCCATGGAGTGATCTGCAAGAGGCCGACTGTAGATCAACGGTGAATCTGATGTTGGCCACATATGGTCAGCGGTGTTTGGAGGTGACCAGTCAGGTTCTAACAGACATGAACCAGACCGATCTGTTGGAGTATCTGCCAGAGAAGAGCGATGGAGCTGAAGGTAAGCTGAACTACACTCCTCAGTAATTCAGAGCACTGATTTCCAACGTCTCGTCCATGCCAGCGTGGGCTTAAACCTGCAGGAATAATCTGTTCTGGGTGAAGCAGGAGCTCCTGTTCTCCACTAACTGGGTTAATGAAGTTCTGCAGACTTTCAGGTGGTTCCTTCTTCATTTTACTTCCTTAAAAAGACACAGGAGGGAAATAGTCAGAAGCAATCTGCTTTGTTTTCCATCATATTCGCCTCTTTCTCTCTTCCACAGTATTCATATCCAGCCTTTTTTCCTTCATGTTTACTGGAAACACTGATTAGAACAAACCTAGATGAGATTTATGAATAAAATTCATTATGGCCAAAAATGGACCAAATCAGATGTTTTCCAGTCTGGACAACACAGAACCAACTGGCTATAATCAGTCGGTGTTTAAGGTCTGCTGACAGACTGATCTACTTCTGCTTTACTAGCAGAAGTAGATCAGTGGGATCTGAGAACAGATGCATTACTGTCAGAGTGGGATTAGCACACATATCTGAACATCAGGGTTTCTGACTAAATGGGCTCCAAGCATCGCCTCAACTTTACATTTAAAAGAAAACAGGTCCCTTAAAAAGTAAAAACAGCAGGTAATTGGTTATTTAACACCCTGTTGACACGCCTTCTCACCAACTAGCCTCAATGGTCCAAGAGGAGCAGCTTCAACCTCCAATGCTGCTTCCTTTGTTTTAGCTGGAAGCTTTAGTGTCCCTGTGGTTAGTCTTCTGTAGAAACTATATTGTTCAGACATTCATATTGACGAAGTTATCATCAAATCTTTTTCCCCTCAGAGAAACTTTCTTTGGAAAAACTTTGGCCTGGACTGATCAACAAAGTGAGTAATCTGTGACATCAAACACAGCAGCTTTCATCAAATGCTTACAGGTCTAAAATGTGCTCAGCATGAAAAAATGCTACATTACACACATTGTGTTCATTTTACTCCATGATTACAAATTAAAGCTGCATTCATCAAGCTGGCAAAAATATCATGTAAGCTGTTTAAGGCCCCAGGGAGTAAGTTTTACACCCTTTAAATTAGTGGTGCGCTAAATGAATTACAAACTATCTTGTTGTTAACAGCGTAATAACTACTACAGAATCCGTGGAGTGTCACAAATTTGACAATGTAAACATGTCCTCCATGTATTAGCTACTGCTAATAGCTAATTGCTACAGTCATCGTGTGAAATGGTTTTTAGCACAGTTGCCAAGTCCGTTTATTATCAATGACTTTGGTCTTATTTTTTTCTAAAGTCAGTTGTAAATTCGTTGAGTTATGTTTTTTTGGTCTTGTTTCTGAATGAGAAGCTACAGATTTGCGCTCTAAAATTAGCTCTACAGACTCCATGAACCAGCTCAAATAACCCTCCGGCCTTCTGCATAAGTACATACTCCCTGAGAGGCAGACAAACAAACCAGCCATCTCTGCTAGGAGGACAGAGTAGCTGCTGGAACACACTGCCCTATTTTTAAGATAAAGACACAAATTAACAGTTATATTTAATTGACATACCTGCCCAGCAGAAAGCTGCAACCTCTACATCCGTTTTGAATCCCCGCTCCCTCATGAGTTATCTTCACCTGGTAATAATAGCTGCGCCGATGTAGACTCTAGTTTTCTCCTGGTTATTACATCTTTTAAGAATATGGATGGGTTTCCATTTCAACAGAAAAAGGGCAAATAGAATGATCTACGGCCATCTTTGCTATTTTTATGCTCTTTCACTGACATGTCTTCATATAGAAGACAGATAGGGAAAAGTCATAGGCTAACAGGTTTGTCCCCTTTTGGCTGCTGTAATTAAAAATGGCAACACTACAGACCATACAGACCAGGATAGGAGAACCAAACCCTTGAGATAAGGGATCCTAGAGCATCCTAAAGCTATTAAGAGATCTAAATTTTCAGCCACATTGGCAGAATTCTGTCTAAATGAGACTTCAACCATTAAATTATTAGTCCTGGAGGAGCAGTGTGGCTTTAGTTCTGGTTGTGGACCAGATCTTTTCTTTTACAGAATTGATGAGGACTTCAAGAGAGTTTAGTTGATAAGACCTGTGCCAAGGTTTTATTTTGGGATGTTGCAGGAGAAAAGGTTAGCTCTCGTACTTTTAAAAGTTATGCGGTCCTTGTAAACCCAAAGCAAGTTCCTGTTGGACTATAGCAGGACAGCTCATCACACATTATATTTAGGGTGCTTGGGAACAGGATCTTAAGACCTGAACATAGAGAAGAGGTTTTATGGTGTGGAAACCTTGGGATCATGTGGTTCTGAAGTCATGACCACTGGAACGGTCCACAGCTGGGAGGAGAATCAGCCTTTAATGTGATGGTTCTCAACTGGAAAAAGGAGGATTCGTCCCTCTGAGGGACGGGTGAGAAGGAGCAGGAGATGCTTAAATGGATGGGAGCCTTCCGTCCGTCCGTCCGTCCGTCCGTCTTCTTCCTCTTATCCGGGGTCGGGTGGCGGGGGTAGCAGCTTTAGCAGGGAGGCCCAGACGTCCCTCTCCTCAGCCACTTGGGCCAGCTCCTCAGGAGGAATCCCAAGGCGTTCCCAGCAGGGAGACATAGTCCCTCCAGCGTGTCCTGGGTCTTCCCCTGGGCCTCCTCCCGGTGGGACGTGCCCGGAACACCTCACCAGGGAGGCGTCCAGGAGGCATCCTGACCAGATGCCCGAGCCACCTCAACTGGCTCCTCTCGACGTGGAGGAGCAGCGGCTCTACTCTGAGTCCTCCCCGGATGACTGAGCTCCTCACCCTATCTCTAAGGGAGAGCCCAGACACACTACGGAGAAAACCCATTTCAGCCGCTTGTATCCGGGATCTCGTTCTTTCGGTCACGACCCAAAGCTCGTGACCATAGATGAGGGTAGGAACGTAGATCGACCAGTAAATCGAGAGCTTCACCTTTTAGCTCAGCTCTCTCTTCACCACAACGGATCGGTACAGCGCCCGCTTCACAGCAGACGCTGCACCAATCCGCCTGTCGATCTCCCGCTCCATCCTCCCCTCATTCCTGAACAAGACCCCAAGATACTTGAACTCCTCCACTAGGGGCAGCACATCCTCCCCAACCCGGAGAAGGCACTCTACCCTTTTCCGGTTCAAGACCATGGTCTCGGATTTGGAGGCACTGATTTTCATCCCGGCCGCTTCGCACTCGGCTGCGAACCGCTCCAGTGAGAGCTGTAGATCACGCCCTGATGAAGCCAATAGGACCACGTCATCCGCGAATAGCAGAGACGCAATCCTAAGGCCACCAAAACGGATCCCCTCAACACCTTGGCTGCGCCTGGAAATTCTGTCCATAAAAGTTATGAACAGAATCGGTGACAAAGGGCAACCTTGGCAGAGTCCAACTCTCACCGGAAACGAGTCCGACTTACTGCCGGCAATGCGGACCAGACTCTGACACCGGTCGTACAGAGACCTGACAGCCCTTATTAAAGGGTCCGGTACTCCATACTCCCGGAGTACCCCCCACAGGATCCCCCGGGGACACGGTCGAATGCCTTCTCCAGATCCACAAAGCACATGTAGACTGGTTGGGCAAACTCCCATGCCCCCTCCAGAATCCTGCTGAGGGTATAGAGCTGGTCCAGTGTTCCACGGCCAGGACGAAAACCACACTGCTCTTCCTGAATCCGAGATTCGACTATCCGACGGACCCTCCTTTCCAGAACCCCTGAATAGACCTTACCAGGGAGGCTTAAGAGTGTGATTCCTCTGTAGTTGGAACACACCCTCCGGTCCCCCTTTTTAAATAGGGGGACCACCACCCCAGTCTGCCAATCCAGGGGAACTGCCCCCGATGTCCACGCAATGTTGCAGAGCCGCGTTAACCAACACAGCCCCACAACATCTAGAGCCTTAAGGTACTCAGGGCGAATTTCATCCACCCCCGGGGCCTTGCCACCGAGGAGCTTTTTAACAACCTCGACAACCTCAGCCCCAGAGATGGGAGAACCCGACCCAGAGTCCTCAGGCTCTGCTTCCTCAATGGAAGACGTGTTGGTGGGATTAAGGAGGTCTTCGAAGTATTCCGCCCACCGACGCACGACGTCCCGAGTCGAGGTCAGCAGCACACCACCTCCACTGTAAACAGTGTTGGTACTGCACCGCTTCCCCCTCCTGAGACGCCGGATAGTGGACCAGAATCGCTTCGAAGCCGTACGGAAGTCTTTCTCCATGGCCTCTCCGAACTCTTCCCACGCCCGAGTTTTTGCCTCGGCGACCAGCCGAGCCGCCTGCCGCTTCGACTGCCGGTACACATCAGCTGCTTCCGGAGTCCCACAGGCCAAAAAAGCCCGGTAGGACTCCTTCTTCAGCTTGACGGCTTCCCTCACAGCTGGTGTCCACCAGCGGGTTCGAGGGTTGCCGCCGCGACATGCACCGACAACCTTGCGGCCACAGCTCCGACTAGCCGCCTCAACAATAGAGGCGTGGAACATGGTCCATTCAGACTCAATGTCCCCCGCCTCCCTCGGGATGTGTTTAAAGTTCTACCGGAGGTGGGAGTTAAAGCTCCGCCTCACAAGGGACTCTGCCAGACGTTCCCAGCAAACCCTCACAGTGTGTTTGGGCCTGCCCGGTCGGACCGGCTTCCTCCCCCGCCATCGGAGCCAACTCACCACCAGGTAGTGGTCGGTGAGAGAGCTCCGCCCCTCTCTTCACCCGAGTGTCCAAGACATACGGCCGCAGATCAGATGAAATGACAACAAAGTCGATCATTGAACTGCGACCTAGGGTGTCCTGGTGCCAAGAGCACATATGGACACCCTTATGCTTGAACATGGTGTTTGTGATGGACAATCCATGACGAGCACAGAAGTCCAACAACAAAACACCACTCGAGTTCAGATCAGGTGGGCCATTCCTCCCAACCACGCCCCTCCAGGTCCCACTGTCATTGCCCACGTGAGCGTTGAAGTCCCCCAGCAAAACGAGGGAGTCCCCAGGAGGGGCACTCTCCAGTACCCCTTCCAAGGACTCCAAAAAGGGTGGGTGATCTGAACTGCTGTTTGGCGCATAAGCGCAAACAACAGTCAGAACCCGTCCCCCCACACAAATGCGGAGGGAGGCCACCCTCTCGTTCACCGGGGAAAACCCCAACGTGCAGGCACCGAGATGGGGGGCAACAAGTATGCCAACCCCAGCTCGGCGCCTCTCACCATGGGCAACTCCAGAGTGGAAGAATGTCCAGCCCCTCTCAAGGAGACTGGTTCCGGAGCCAGAGCGGTGCGTCGAGGTGAGTCCGACTATCTCTAGTCGGAACCTCTCGACCTCGCGCACAAGCTCAGGCTCCTTCCCCACCAGAGAGGTGACATTCCACGTCCCAAGAGCCAGCTTCTGCAGCCGAGGATCGGAACGCCAAGGTCCCCGCCCTCTACTGCTACCCGTTACACAATGCACCCGACCCCTTTGGCCCCTCCAACAGGTGGTGAGCCCATCGGAAGGGGGACCCATGTCACCTCTTCGGGCTGAGCCCGGCCGGGCTCCATGGGCAAAAGCCCGGCCACCAGATGCTCGCCAACGTGCCCCACCTTCAGGCCTGGCTCCAGAGTGGGGCCCCGGTGACCCGCGTCCGGGCGAGGGAACACGAGGTCCAATAGTCTTACTCATCATTAGGGCATTTTGGGCTGCGCTTTGTCTGGTCCCTCACCTAGGACCTGTCTGCCTTGGGTGACCCTACCAGGGGCTTAAAGCCCCTGACAGCATAGCTCCTAGGATCATTGGGACACTCAAACCCCTCCACCACGGTAAGGTGGCAGCCCAGGGAGGGGGGATGGGAGCCTTGTCTTCTCTAATTCTCTAGAGTCAAAGGTGAAGTCATCTGTCCAACAGCTGAATCTCCGTCCAATTTAGTTCATCACCAGAACAATTATCCCAAACAGAGCAACAGATCTACAGCAGAATATCTGAAAAGGACCAGAATCAAGATGTTGCAGTGGCCCAGTCAAAGTCCAGACCTCAGCCTGATTGAACGCTGTTTAAAGTGAGAAGCTGATGAATTTGGCTCCAGCCACCCTATTGAGGAGGGTTCTTAAATCTGCATCTCATTCATTCGGTTCTCCTGATCAAAACCTTGGAACTTAGACAGACGTGAATCAACTGCTTCACCGTTTGGACCAGCTGTTTTATTCAGATAAGAAATACCTTTATTGTCCCACAATGGGAAAATTCAGGCAAGATATCCAGAGGATTTCTTTGTCAACTCAATCCCTGCTAGGTGCTTATTGCTGTGAACAACAACCCCACATCACCATTCCTCCACTATCCTGCTTGACAGTCGGTATAAGCTGATGTTGCTGTTTCCAGAGAAGATTTGCAGCAGTTTGATAAGATTTCTGCTGGTGAATAATCCACCTGTCTTTAGAATAATTAGCTTTATTTAATAGTTTAGAAAGTACGCCGTAACCCTTCCCAATAGAAGCAACAACTGGTTCTCTCACCTGACCGATAAAAGTAGAAACTGTATTCTGTATTTTACTCAGAGCTTTATGTTTGTTTAATTATGATGAATAGCTGTACACTTTTAAATATATACTATTTTTATTCCTCTGGTCCTTAAACAAAAAATGATATCTTCACCAGACAGAACATCTTATAGATAATGATGTAAATTGTCATGGTGCAGTTTTAGCCTGCCTGTCTCCCCATGAACTTACCAGCTCTTTCCACCTCTCAAGCAGCTCAGCTCTCACTCCACCTCCTCATTAGTTCCACCTGCCGTTCCTAATTATCCCAGACTCAGTACACCTGCCAACACCTCTACGTAAACCTCCTCAGTCTGCTCTTCCCCGCCGGATTGTCTTCATCCAAACCTCGTCCTGCCTTGTGCTTCTCACGTCTGCCTGCCAGAGTTCCCCTCGTTGACGCCCGCCTGCCCGCCTGCATGTTCTCTCTCTACTGTGCTGCCAGTTAACCTGGCAGCACAGTAGAGAGAGAACAACCTTCAATGAACTTTTTAAAACGAAACTCTATGTGCGGCTCAATTTGGGTTGAAACTCCACAAACCCTGACATAAATATTATTAGCATTTTATTGATTTTCATCTTTTACTAATCATTACTGTCACCCTGGGAGAGGAAACAGCTTTTTCTTTAAGCTCTTTTTTAATTCAGATTTTTCTCATTTTATCTCTTTTGTTTGATAGATTCATGAATCTGACATTTCTAAGGTTTTGATTCTGTTAAAAAGTCCACCTTAGGGTTAAAAGACAATGGAGTAGCTTCTTGTTAGGTTAGGATCTAGATCTCTTCCTTCTGGTTGTATCCTAAGATCCCAGAGCGGAGAGGAACCAGGTGTTGGGTCTTTGTAGCCGGCTTGATGTTCCCAGCGGCCCGAGAAGGAAGTTCTAGGGTTCAGGGTTAAGGTCCAGGGTAGACTCTCCTAAGATCAGCATAAAAATGAATCAAGAGCAAATGTGAAAACCTGCAACTTAATGAGCAAAACAACGTGAAGGTGATTAAATATTTCCTTTTTATTACCAGGTAGAAGCCGTGGAGTCTGTTTTAGAGCTGCTGTTGGAAACCCTCGGTGGTCTAAATGAAGAAGAGCAGAAATTATTCATCGACTGGGTTTTTACAAACACTTTGTTGATTGAGGATCGTTTTCAGTATCAACTTCACATTAATAGAGGATTTTTAGACCTGCAGGCTGTTGTGTTTGAAATGGTGCAGCTGACCGTCCTGAAGTCTGTGGAGACAACCAAGAAATTTTTAATGGAGATAAAAAGGCCAGATCTGCTTCAGATGATTGAAACGTGCAGCAAAAGGCAGGAAAGTAAGAGGATAAAGATTAAACATGTTAATATATTATTTAACCTTCTCCTTTTGATTTTAATTACTAATATCTTTGTTGTTTTCCTCAGAGAAACTCTCAGTGGATGAGCGACGCTCTGCTGTCGTGCACAAAGTGAGGGTTCTAATTTCACTCCGATTAGGTTGATGTCTTTAGTAATAATGAGACCCTGAAGTTTAAAAAGGGACTAAAGTTTGTTTGTAATTTGCCAAATAAAGAAAAAATACAACTGAAATAAAATAACTTTGAACATCTGCTGAATTTTGTGGCAGAGTGACAAAATTTTAAGAATCTGTATAAAAACCATCAGAACATTTCTGAATGATATGTTGATGTTTCAGGTGGCTCTGATGGTAGCTTTCAAACAGCTTCTCACAGACGTCCTGAGAGATTTGAAACAACGGGAGTTTGAGGATTACAACATGTATCTGGACTCAATCCTATCACCCTCTGACAAAAACCCGTACCGTTCTCCTTTGAGTTTGAAACCTGTCCCAGCTACAGTCAATAGGATGGTGGAGACATTTGGTCTGCGGTCTATGGATGTTTCCATGGAGATTTTAAGGGACATTAACAGGAGCGATCTGGTACAGAGGCTCCTGGAGAACAGCTCAGGACTCAAAGGTAATTAAAACAAATCTAAATCTATATTCTGTCTTCACCAACGAGCCGTCCGTAGAGTTCTTCCTGTAGCTTGTTGCAAAAGGACCTCAGCCTTCCTTAGGATGGGAGAACATCTTTTCCTGAAGGTCCTGAGTTATTATCCACCTTCACCAGATGTTCCTAGTTCACCTTCACTACTCGTCTGAGTTTATCTGGTCGGGTCAAACACCAGTTTCCCATTTCTCCTGGACCTCTGTGTTTCTGTTTGCCGTTTCCTTTGCCAGCCATTCATTTCCAAGATGTTATCTCTGTATCCTGTTCTGTCACACCTGAACTGCCGTTTTGAAGCATCACCATCTCCAGGCCCCTGCTCTCCCTCACCACACGGCTCATAAGGCACCCAGCCTGCTCATTAATCCCTGTGGGTCTACATTGTGTCGCTCCCTGTTGTTCCTTTAGGGTGAGCCTATTTAGGCAACAGAAACAGGGCTGGACCACCAGGTCCAGGCTGAAAGCTCTCCCCCAGGACCGGCTGGTCCTCAGGCTTCTCTTTCTGAACAAATTCTCTTGTTTTGTGTGATTTTGCAGCATAAAGGGAATAATGAATAACTCAGAGCTCTTTGCCACATAATGGAGGCAATTCTCTAAACTGAGATCCAGCTTTCAACAGACTCTCAGCTTCCAGGTAGAGGCTGTTCCTCCATCTGGTGGTCCTGCTCTGCTCCACAGCCTGCTGTGAGAGGGAAGGAGGACTAACTGTGTGTAGGGGGGGGGGGGGGCCCTTCAGGATACTGGAGAACCATTTCCTGCATCTGGAGGTCTACATGTCCATGGTGGAGGATACGCTCCTTCCCACAGTCCTCTGTGGTTCTCCAGGTGTTCCACCTCCTGCCTGTAGTCGGACTCGTTGTTTCAGATCAGCTGAATCAAATACTACACTATTACTCTGTCGTTTGACTAATTCTAACTCATGTTTCATGTTTTTCTTCTGTTATTCTGTAATGAAAATTAATTTAAAATCCTACAGAAGACAATGTTTTTGTTTTCTTTGTCAGGAAAAGTGTCCGTTGATGAATATCTGAGAGCAGACGTGTTAAACAGAGTAAGTGGGACTTTCTACTACCTGCTTTATTTCTTCTTAGAGAAATTTAGAAATTAAAAAAAAACATGCAAACAGAAAGTTATCTTATCACTCCTGTGAAAAATGTATTTGCTCAAGAAGTTTTTTAAATGTTTCAGGTGCCAGCAAAGGTGGCTCGAAAACGTACTCTCCGGAAGATGATGAGGGACCTGGATCGCTGGGATGTCAGGAAATTTAAATGGTTGCTGCAGTTCACATGTTTCCAGAAAGGCCTCCCAGACCTCCTATACAGCAGGCAGAGGTCCAGGTCCTGGTTTGGCAAAGGTTTGGTGGATCTGGGAGGAGGACTGGATCCACCAGACTTGGTGGATCAGATGGTACAGAGGCTTGGCCAAGAGTCTGTGGACGTAGCCAGGGAGGTTCTGACGGACATGAAGAGGACAGATGTGGTACAGAAGCTGACAGGAAGCAGCTTAGGATCAAAAGGTTGGACTGTTGTTGGCGCTATGAAGAATTAAGATTATGTTTTAAATGTTAACTTTCAAAATGTTGTTCTCTCTTTTCTTCAGAGGAGCTACAGTCTCTGTTGCTTCAGAAAGTAAGTATGATCACATCAACACATCTTTACTTCCTCAGAATTTCAAATGTATAATCTACCCAACGCCCAGAAACATTCAGAGATCACACTGATGAGTTTAGGGAAAAACAGCCAAAAAATGACAGTGGACAGGAAGGCAACGTGAGGAAGAGTAGAAAACTTTAACCAAATAAAACAGGATTCCCAGGATTTTCTCCTAAACGTTACCAGAGCAGTAAATAAACTCAGGAATAAACCATATTAAGGACCAAGATGGCTCTGACCAATGAAGGTCTCCCCAGGATAATGCTAGAAATTGAAAATCTATTTTTCTTATGGATAAACCTTACATACACAAGCGCACTCTGACAATCACACAGGTGCTTGAATCCAGGTGCGTAAGGATTCACTTCTATACAGACACATACAGGAACACATGTTCCTAAACTAATAACAGAAGCTAATATTATCAAATATATTTCTTTCCTGTTAACATACCCCTTGACATTATAACTAAATATACACCTCAAGGAGTTTTAATATTGTGCAAAAGTTTAATATTTATTGTCCCTCATTTCAGAAAATAACTCACCTATTATATATAATATATAAATTCATCACACATAGACTGAAACATTTCAAGCCTTTATTTCTTGTAATTCTGATAATTCTGGCTACAGAGACTGAAAACCCAAAATCAGTGTCTCAGATTATTAGAGTATTGTGAGGGTTAGGTCTCTCAGTCGGGCTCAGTAGGGCGACACCTTCATGGAGACGACAGCTGACTGGACAGAGGTCCAGAAGACAGGCACTGATCTCCTCCACAAGGGGAAGCCACAGAAGGTCATTGCTAAAGAACCGGATGCTCACTGGGTGCTGGATCCAAGCATATTCATAGAAAGTTAAGTGGAAGGAAAAAGTGTTGTAGGAAAAGGTGCTCCAGCAACTGAGAGAACAGCAGCCTTGGAGAGGATTGTCTAGCAAAATCCAGTCAGGAATTTGAAAGAGCTTTGCAAAGAATAGACTGAGACTGGATCGGAGCATCAAGAACCACAATCCGCAGATAGATCCTATAATTATCTTAGCTGGGCTGAGGAGAAACAGAACCAAGCTATTGCAAATGAAAGTAAAGTTTTCATTTGATTTGAAAATCCAGGTGGTGGAGTCCAAGAAGGTTTTACTGGGTCTGTCTGTCTGTCTGTCTGTCTGTCTGTCTGTCTGTCTGTCTGTCTGTCTGTCTGTCTGTCCTCCTTCTAATTACATCACTTCTGATCCCTGCATATTTACAAAATTTATTTCTTCATACACAGCTTCAGTTTATTAACTGACTGCAGTGCAGATGATCTGCTCAGCCCTTTTTCTGCTGCACAAATGTAGCAGAATTTATTGACCCCAATTTTTTTTTTTTTTAGATTGGAAAAAGTTATGGGGGCCAACTTTACTCAATTCAATTCAATTCAATTCAATTTTATTTATATAGCGCCAAATCATGAAACATGTCATCTCAAGGCACTTTACAAAGTCAAGTTCAATCATATTATACAGATTGGGTCAGATTATACAGATTGGTCAAAAATGTCCTATATAAGGAAACCAGTTGATTGCATCAAAGTCCCGACAAGCAGCATTCACTCCTAGGGAAGCGTAGAGCCACAGGAAGAGTCATCTGCATTGTACATGGCTTTGCTGCAATCCCTCATACTGAGCAAGCATGAAGCGACAGTGGGAAGAAAAACCACCCATTAACGGGAAGGAAAAACCTCCGGCAGAACCGGGCTCAGTATGAACGGTCATCTGCCTCGACCGACTGGGGTTACAGAAGACAGAGCAGAGACACAACAAGAGAAACAAAAAAGCACAGAAGCACACATTGATCTAGTAATCTGTTCTACATTAGATGGAAGTAGCGGGTGAGCCGTCTTCTCTGGATGATGTCACAGTTAACAGAACGCCAGACCAGGTGTACCTACTATGAAGAAAAAGAGAGAGAGCAAAAGTTAAAAGCTGAAATGACGACAGTCATTTCAATGTAATACAATGCAAAACTGGAGAACAGTAGACTGAAGAACAGTAGAAATCAGTAGAGTGAGAAAATTAAACCCTGATGTCCTCCAGCAGCCTAGGCCTATCACAGCACAACTATAGAGATAGCTCAGGGTATGAGCCACTCTAACTATAAGCTTTGTCAAAAAGGAAAGTTTTAAGATTAGTCTTAAAAGTAGACAGGGTGTCTGCCTCACGGACCAAAACTGGGAGTTAGTTCCACAGGAGAGGAGCCTGATAGCTAAAGGATCTGCCTCCCATTCTACTTTTAGAGACTCTAGGAACCACCAGCAGACCTGCAGTCTGAGAGCGAAGTGCTCTGTTAGGAACATACGGGGTAATCAGAGCTCTGATATATGATGGAGCTTGATTATTAAGAGCTTTATACGTTAGAAGGAGAATTTTAAATTCTATTCTTGATTTAACAGGAAGCCAATGAAGGGAAGCTAAAACAGGAGAAATATGATCCCTCTTGTTGATTTTCATCAGAACTCTTGCCGCAGCATTTTGAATCAGCTGAAGACTTCGAACTGCATTTTGTGGACTTCCTGATAGTAAAGAATTACAATAGTCCAGCCTTGAAGTAACAAATGCATGGACTAGTTTTTCAGCATCACTCCTGGACAGAATGTTTCTAATTTTGGCGATATTCCGGAGGTGAAAAAAGGAAACTCTGGAAACCTGTTTAATATGGGATTTAAATGACATGTCTTGGTCGAAAACAACACCAAGATTTTTTACTTTATTACCAGAGGCCAAGTTAATGCCATCCAGATTAAGGGATTGATTAAGAACTTTATTTTTTGAAGACTCTGGCCCAAAGATTACAACTTCTGTCTTGTCAGAATTTAAATGCAGGAAATTTAAAGTCATCCAGCTTTTGATGTCATCAAGACATGACTGCAGTCGAAGTAATTGATTGGATTCATCAGGATTTATGGATAAATATAGCTGAGTATCATCAGCATAACAGTGGAAATTAATCCCATGCTGTCTGATAATTTTGCCAATCGGAAGCATATATATAGTAAATAGAATTGGTCCAAGGACTGAACCCTGTGGTACTCCACAAGTGACCCTAGAGTTTGAGGAAGATTTATTATTAACATGAACAAACTGGAATCTGTCCGACAGATAAGATTTAAACCAGCCTAATGCTTTCCCCTTAATCCCTACAGTATGTTCAAGTCTTTGTAGGAGAATATTGTGATCAACTGTATCAAACGCAGCACTGAGATCTAACAGGACAAGTATAGACACAAGTCCATTATCTGAAGCCATGAGAATATCATTAGTGACCTTCACCAGAGCTGTTTCAGTGCTATGATGAGCTCTGAAGCCTGACTGAAACTCCTCAAGTAGGTCATTACTTTGTAAATGTTCACATAGTTGATTAGCAACTACTTTCTCAAGAATTTTAGATAAGAAAAGATTAGATATAGGTCTGTAATTTACTAACTCATCTTGATCAAGAGAAGGTTTCTTAAGTAAAGGTTTAATAACAGCTACTTTAAAAGCCTGTGGTACATATCCATTTACTAAGGATAGATTAATCATGTCTAAAATAGGACCGCTGATCAGAGGGAATACCTCCTTAAACAACTTGGTTGGGATTGGGTCTAACATACAGGTAGAAGGTTTAGATGAAGCTAAAATTTTAGATAGCTCAGAAAGCTCTACTGCTTTTAAACAGTTCAGACACTGCGCAGGTTCTAAGGATTCCTCCAAAGCTGCCTCACTTACTGAGGACGAGGTAATCATGTTTGGGAGGATGCCAATTATTTTATTTTTAATGGAATCAATTTTATTTATGAAGAATCCCATAAAATCATTACTGCTAAGAGCTAAGGGAATGGATGGATCAACAGAGCTGTGGCTCATGTTGTCTTTGGGAGACTTGTCACTGTTAGACTGTGAAATAACTTCTATTCCACTTTATACATGTGTCCATTCTTCCCCGAGGTACCCGTCCATTTGTTTAAGTGTGCTACATGTGACGTCTTCTTTTTTCTTTTTTTCCCCAAAAAAAACATGTGACGTCTTCAGCATTATCTGTTGTTTCCCAGTAACTGCTTTCTGCAGCTCCAGCATCTGTAATCTCATAATCTTTAACACTGGTCTGGAAACAAAAATGTGTTAAAGGATGGAGGGACACTTACCAAAAGGAAAACTCCAAGAGACTAGGTTTTTGTGCAAAAAAAAAATGTATCAGTAATCATAAATCCAGGATTAAAGAGAAATATAAGCAGATACAAAAGTCAGAAGCTTATAAGGATTGACAAAGTTTGAAAACGTGACAAAACTCTAAGGCTCTAAGCACATTTATATTTAGATCAAAGTTAAAAACCTGTTTAGAGTTGCCTTTAAATGTTAATATTTTAGTTTGTAGTCCAACTTGTCTTTTGTGTTGACCTACTGCTACTATTCCACTGATATGTGCTTTCCTCTGTAACGTTTTCTTTCATGTTCTGTTCAGCACTTTAAATCGTCTTGTTACTGAAATGTGCTACAAATAAACTTGCCTTATATCAGCGTAAATAACCATGATTAACATGTGAAAAGGGAACTAATACATGTAATAATGTTTAGAGAAAAGGAGAGCAACATCTTTAATATTGTAGTGACTTGTTCTTAACAAAACAATAACGAACTTAAGCCACCGTGAGCCTCTTGTATTCAGTGAATTAACTTCAGGTATGATTGATGAGATCTTATTGATCCAACGCTCTCACAAAAATGCAAATTGTAATTGCCCACTGGCTTACAACCAAAAGATGATATAATTGCTGCAACGCAGTGATCGATAACAGAACAACAAATACTATCACCACTGGTCAAAAACTGTTTGCTTCCGCCGCAATCAGCACACCTGCCATGCGACGACCTGTGACTCCATTTAAAACAGATAAAGCCACCCACTGTCCGTTTTAGGTATTACAACAACGTAAAATAAACACTAAACTCCAAAATATGGCTCTAATAAATATGACGAGGGCAGTTGCTGGTGTCGTTACTCTGGAGGCCATAAGTGGATTTCTCTTCTGTTTCTCTTGGCATTTACTTCCATGGCCTTCATGGAGGCCCCTGCGTTCCCAGCATGCTCCTCTCCTCCCCTCTTGGATGATCTCTGGTACCTGCAGGTTCACTCTCCCTTGTCTCTCAGCTTGTTAGGATGGACTGAGGCCAGCCTATTACATGTGATGGGGAACCTCTCCAACCTTTGCGTGCGTGAATGCTGCTGATCTTTGACCCCGATCTTTCTTTCTACAACTTTTTCTCTTAAAAGCTGGTGAGACCCTTTACAGAAGACTAGAGGCCTTAGGTGGGAACGCTGTGGACCAGTGTCTAGGTTTGAAGGCAGGTATTGCAGGCAACAGTGTGTGGTGTTAGGAAATTGCTGGAGACAAGGGATGAGCTACTATATTATTATTATTTGGAAACAAGATAACCCAAATAGAAGCTTACAACTTAACAAGCCAGCAGCCCTATGTTTTACATTTAGTGCAATACCCCATTTCCTTTAGTGTAGTCTGTGTTCAGTAGTTAGTAGTCTTAGTCAATTCTTTTGGTCAGTTAGTGTTTCAATTGTTGTGGTAGTTGGCCGATTACCATATTGTGAGTTGGACAATGTCGAATGAATGCTGTCCTTCAATCAACGTTCTCGGCTCAGGCTCACCATCTCCTTAAGGAAAGAGTTCTTCAGTCTGTTTGGAAGGTTTCCTGAACCAGCAAACACAACCTAGTCAAGATGCTGCTCAAGCTTAGCACAGTAGACAATCATCACACCACTTCTCTGCTCCGTTTTCTGATTGAGAAAATAATTAGTCATCTAGCCCACTAATGTTTTATTACACATTAGCTTTTGGTATCACCAAACTCACCAATGTAGCATTTTTTCCTTGCAACACCTCCTCTGCTCCAAGCTGTGATCAGAAAGAATTCTAAGCTACAGAGAGGCTCGGTGCAGACATGCACGGGTGATCCAAAAGACGGGAAGTAAAAGTAAAAGCAGGTCAACGTTTCCTCTATTTAAAGTAAATGTTTTTCTAAATGAAATACATGCATTAATCAAAATGAATATGAACAGAAATTAACCTGTTTTGTTTTCACTGGGTTTACACTGTTTTTAGCATCAAGATTTCAAGTATAAAAGCTCACAGCAATGGCTTCTGTTAAATTTGCACACTAGTGATTACGACAGGACACCATTCTATGACGCTCTCTGCAGAAAGGTGGTGACCTCTGTGCACCACACGCCTCAGCATCCACTGCCCCTCTCCTTCAGTTTAAATGGTCTACCGCTTCATAGCTGCGTTGCTGTCATTGCCAATAGCTCCACTTCATTCTAAAACCACTGACCACTGACTGGAGAATATTTAGGAGCGAGGACATTTCCTGACTGGACTTCCTTGTTTAGGTTTCATCCTCTCACAGAACCAGGCTGGAGTTCTCTGAGCTCCTGAGAGCGACTCGCTCTTTCACAGATGTCTGTAGAAACAGTCTGCAGGCCTAGCAGCTTAATTTTAGGCACCTAGACCCATGGAAGTGATGGAACAACTGATTTCCATGATTTGGATAAGTGAGTTAATACTTGTGGCTATATAGTTTATTATAACACTGGAAGATGTAAAAACAAAAATACTTCTGTTCAGAAAACTAAAATAGACGTTTTGTTAAATACACATTCACACATGCACAGATATTAAAGGTTCGACTCATCTGATATGTTAAACAGTATTTATGTTCTGCAGTTGATAGTTTGATGGCTGATTTATATTTCTAAAAGATTTGCTTCTGTTTAATTAACTCTTCTGTGAATTGACCAGGTGGGAGAGATGGAGTCTGTGTTGGAGCTGCTGCTGGAGACGCTGTCCGCTCTGAGCGAAGACAGTTTAAGTCAATTCTGGAAGCGGTACCTGGGCCGAGAACGTTCCTTAAGTCTTAGCTGTATCACAGATCTGAAAGGAGAACCCTTCCCACTGTCTGCTGTGAAGACTGAGCTGGAGATCTTAGCAGTCTCATTGTTGCAGCGTGAGGGAAAACTGTCTGTGGACGTTACTGAAAGGATTTTAACAGACATGAACAAAACACATCTGGTCCAAAGGCTTTGGGATCACAGGTCAAGAAACAAAAGTAAGAGAATAAGAACAAAACCTATGCATCATGAGATCTCCTTTTAGTGAGTTTTTTTTTCTCCCCCAAATTTCACCTTATTTATTTATTCATTCAGGTAAATGTCATTGAGACAAGGTCAGATATTTAAGAATGCCCTGATCTAAAGAAAGATACAGAACTACAACATGTTAAAACAGATTCTAGCCTTTTTAGATGAAATAATCAATCTGGATCAAAACCAAATGATTAAATTAAACAACTGGAAATAAAATAGGACAGTAGCAATTAAAGGTCTCACAGGTTCTGTTTGCTAGCTCAGGTTGATGCATATTTTAATGTGGATCTCTTTATATTGTGGTTCTTTAAGCTGCTTTAATTATCTTCCACTCAGAAAACCCTGATGATCATCTGCCAGCGCTGCTCCACAAAGTGAGTAAAGTCTCTGAGTCCCCTTGACTTCAGAATGCTGCTTGTTTCTATTCTACGTTTCATGGGTCAGACGTAGGACTGTGACACATCTGAGAAAAACTTAATATGATCTGGACTCACTTTGTTGAGTTATGGAAATGTAAGCACACCCCCCCCCCCCCCCCCCCCCCCCCCATGTTCCAGCCATTTGTAGAACTCTGTAGCAGCATTAACTCTATGCGGGGATCAGTCTCTGACATCACTGGAGGAGGACCCACGTTTCTTTCCAGCGTTGCTTCAGGTCATTTAGGTTTGCAGAAATTAGTCCCTCCACAGCTCAGCTGACACTGCAGGGTGACCATGTCATAAAAACAAGCCAGGATCATCACCCCCCCCCCCCAACCACCACCATGCTTGACAGTATCAGGATTTCTGCTTTCTGTGTTTTCTTTCAACATGGTGCTGATGAGCATTTTAGACAAACATCTCCAGAACTCTGGTCTCCTCCGTTGTCCCAGAAGTCTGGTCCTTCCTCCAGGTGCATCTCTGCTGACCTCAGTCCTGCTGCCATCTTGGTTCTGGAGAGAAGAGACTTTCTCCTTCAACCCTTCCAAGCAGCCAGACTGGTTCAGGGTCATGACCTTTAATCTGCTACCTGAGTACTGTAGAGTCTGAGGTGGAGCTCCTGACTAATAATCATTTCTCTGAGCTTCCTACTCTGATCTTGGGCTGAACCTCCTGGATGTCCATCCTGGAAGCTGTTGAGACGTTCTCATCCTGGGAATAATGTTTCTCTCTGCAGGATGAAGGCCTAAAATGGTTTGTAGATGACCTTTGAACCCTCCCCAGGTTGATGGGCAGCAAGCAGCTCCTGCTTTGAGGTGATTGTACCTCTGTAAGGGAGGTGGACAGGTTAGTGAGTCACTCACAGGAAGGCAATAAAGGAACGCTGGAAGGTCCTCTCACACTGGAGGAGTCAGGAATATATAGAGCAGCCAACAGGTGCAGCAGCACCACTAGTTAGAGGAGTCACAGGTGCATGAAGTCAGGGAGTGATTGCCAGAGCAGCACAGGGAGCAGAGAGTGACGTCAGCAGCAGAAACACATGTTACACCCTGGATGCTTCAGAGCAGCAAACTGAGAAAACTCCTGCTTTAGTGAAACAGGACGGTGGACTTTACATTATCCTATGATGGTAAATAATTCAGAACTTTAAAGTTATCATTGGGTTTGCATAAATTAGTGCAGAATAATTAATGTAATTACAATTAACAGATTGTAAATATGTAGATACATTACTGAGCTGCTGGTGGATTTTTAGGTAATATGAGCTAAAAATGTCATTAAAGTTATTATCATCAAACGATTCCAGTCTCAAATGAGAACACCCCCCCCCCCCCACACACACACACACACACACACACACACATTTTTAAAGGTCCTCATAACATTTACATGATAAGCTGTAATTCTGGATGAATTCTCCTTAAACAGGCGTCTTATTATTTCAGGCAGCAACGATGGCAGCTGTGAAGGAGCTGCTTTTGGAAACACTAAATAATTTGAATCCTGTAGTCCTTGAAAAGTTCAAGATCTTCTTAAAGTTCACATCCTTCCAGAAGAAATTACCAGAGATCCCATGGAGCAATCTGCAAAGGGCCAACTGTAGATCAACAATGAATGTGATGTTGGCCACATACGGTCAGCGGTGTTTGGAGGTGACCAGTCAAGTTCTAACAGACATGAACCAGACCGATCTGTTGGCGTATCTGCCAGAGAAGAGCGATGGAGCTGAAGGTAAGCTGAACTACACTCCTCAGTAATTCAGAGCACTGATTTCCAACGTCTCGTCCATGCCAGCGTGGGCTTAAACCTGCAGGAATATTGTGTTCTGGGTGAAGCAGGAGCTCCTGTTCTCCACTAACTGGGGTGATGAAGTGCTGCAGACCTTCTGGTGGTTCCTTCTTTATTTTCCAGCTTCAGTTCTTAAAAAGACACAGGAGGGAAATACTCAGAAGCAATCTGCTTTGTTTTCCTTTATATTTGCCTCTTTTTCTCTTCCACAGTATTGATATCCAGCCTTTTTTCCTTCATGTTTACTGGAAACACTGATTAGAACAAACCTAGATGAGATTTATAAATAAAATTCATTATGGCCAAAAATGGACCAAATCAGATGTTTTCCAGTCTGGACAACACAGAACCAACTGGCTATAATCAGTCGGTGTTTAAGGTCTGCTGACAGACTGATCTACTTCTGCTTTACTAGCAGAACTAGATCAGTGGGATCTGAGAACAGATTAATTTCTATCAGAGTGGGATTATAACACATGTGAAGATCAGGGTTTCTGACTAAATGGGCTCCAAGCATCGCCTCAACTTTACATTTAAAAGAAAACTCAACAGAATATTAAATATCCAATAACCTGCTATTTTTCCATTTTAATGGAGGACCCTTAAAAAGTAAAAACAGCAGGTAATTGGTTATTTAACATTCTGTTGACATGTCTTCTCACCAACTGGCCTCAATGGTCCAAGAGGAGCAGCTTCAACCTCCAATGCTGCTTCCTTTGTTTTAGCTGGAAGCTTTAGTGTCCCTGTGGTTAGTCTTCTGTAGAAACTATAATGTTCAGACATTCATATTGACATTCAAGTTATCATCAAATCTTTTTTTTCTCAGAAAAACTTTCTCTGGAAGAACTTTGGCCTGGACTGATCGACAAAGTGAGTAATCTGTCACATCAAACACAGCAACTTTCATCAAATGCTTACAGGTCTAAAATGTGCTCAGCATGAAAATTATGCTACATTACACATGTGTTCATTTTACTCCATTATTACAAAATAAAGCTGCATTCATTAAGCTGGCAAAAAGATCATATAAGCTGTTTAAAGCCCCAGGGAGTAAGTTGTACAGCCTTTAAATTAGTGGTGCGCTAAATGAATTACAAACTATCTTGTTGTTAACAGCGTAATAACTACTACAGAATCCGTGGAGTGTCACAAATGTGACAATGTAAACATGTCCTCCATGTATTAGCTACTGCTAATAGCTAATTGCTACAGTCATCGTGTGAAATGGTTTTTAGCACAGTTGCCAAGTCCGTTTATTATCAATGACTTTGGTCTTATTTTTTTCTAAAGTTAGTTGTAAATTCGTTGAGTTATGTTTTTTTGGTCTTGTTTCTGAATGAGAAGCTACAGATTTGCGCTCTAAAATTAGCTCTACAGACTCCATGAACCAGCTCAAATAACCCTCCGGCCTTCTGCATAAGCACATATTCCTGAGAGGCAGACAAACAAACCAGCCATCTCTGCTAGGAGGACAGAGTAGCTGCTGGAACACACTGCCCTATTTTTAAGATAAAGACACAAATTAACAGTTATATTTAATTGACATACCTGCCCAGCAGAAAGCTGCAACCTCTACATCCGTTTTGAATCCCCGCTCCCTCATGAGTTATCTTCACCTGGTAATAATAGCTGCGCCGATGTAGACTCTAGTTTTCTCCTGGTTATTACATCTTTTAAGAATATGGATGGGTTTCCATTTCAACAGAAAAAGGGCAAATAGAATGATCTACGGCCATTTTTGCTATTTTTATACTCTTTCACTGACATGTCTTCATATAGAAGACAGATAGGGAAAAGTCATAGGCTAACAGGTTTATCCCCATTGGCTACTGTAATTAAAAATGGCGACACTACAGACCATACAGACCAGGATAGGAGACCCAAACCCTTGAGATAAGGGATCTTAGAGCATGCTGAAGTTATCAAGAGATCTAAATTTTTAGCCACATTGGCAGAATTCTCTCTAAATGAGACTTCAACCATCAAATTATTGGTCCTGGAGGAGCAGTGTGGTTTTAGTTTTGGTTGTGGACCAGATCTTTTCTTTTACAGAATTGATGAGGACTTCAAGAGAGTTTAGTTGATAAGACCTGTGCCAAGGTTTTATTTTGGGTGTTGCAGATGAAAAGGTTAGCTCTCGTACTTTTAAAAGTTATGCTGTCCTCGTAAACCCAAAGCAAGTTCCTGTTGGACTATAGCAGGACAGCTCATCACGCATTATATTTAGGGTGCTTGGGAACAGGATCTTAAGAACTGAACATAGAGAAGAGGTTTTATGGTGTGGAAACCTTGGGATCATGTGGTTCTGAAGTCATGACCACTGGAACGGTCCACAGCTGGGAGGAGAATCAGACTCTAATGCGATGGTTCTCAACTGGAAAAAGGAGGATTCGTCCCTCTGAGGGACGGGTGAGAAGGAGCAGGAGATGGTAAAATGGATGGAAGCCTTGTCTTCTCTAATTCTCTAGAGTCAAAGGTTAAGTCATCTGTCCAACAGCTGAATCTCCGTCCAATTTAGTTATTTACCAGAACATTTATCCTAAACAGAGCAACAGATCTACAGCAGAATATCTGAAAAGTACCAGAATCAAGACGTTGCAGTGGCCCAGTCAAAGTCCAGACCTCAGCCTGACTGAACGCTGTTAAAGTGAGAAGCTGATGAATTTGGCTCCAGCCACCCTATTGAGGAAGGTTCTTCAATCTGGATCTCATTCATTCGGTTCTCCTGACCAAAACCTTGGAACGTAGACAGACGTGAATCAACTGCTTCACCGTTTGGACCAGCTGTTTTATTCAGATAAGAAATACCTTTATTGTCCCACAATGGGAAAATTCAGGCATGATATCCAGAGGATTTCTTTGTCAACTTAGTCCCTGCTAGGTGCTTATTGCTGTGAACAACCCCACATCACCATTCCTCCACTATCCTGCTTGACAGTCGGTATAAGCTGATGTTGCTGTTTCCAGAGAAGATTTCCAGCAGTTTGATAAGATTTCTGCTGGTGAATAATCCACCTCTCTTTAGAATAATTAGCTTTATTTAATAGTTTAGAAAGTACGCTGTAACCCTTCCCAATAGAAGCAACAACTGGTTCTCTCACCTGACCGATAAAAGTAGAAACTGTATTCTGTATTTTACTCAGAGTTTTTATGTTTGTTTAATTATGATGAATAGCTGTACATTTTTAAATATATACTTATTTTTATTCCTCTGGTCCTTAAACAAAAAATTATATCTTCACCAGACAGAACATTTTATAGATAATGATGTAAATTGTCATGGTGCAGTTTTAGCCTGCCTGTCTCCCCATGAACTTGCCAGCTCTTTCCACCTCTCAAGCAGCTCAGCTCTCACTCCACCTCCTCATTAGTTCCACCTGCCGTTCCTAATTATCCCAGACTCAGTACACCTGCCAACACCTCTACTTAAACCTCCCTCAGTCTGCTCTTCCCCGCCGGATTGTCTTCATCCAAACCTCGTCCTGCCTTGTGCTTCTCATGCCTGCCAGCCAGAGTTTCCTACATCTGCCTGCCAGAGTTCCCCTCGTCGACGCCCGCCTGCATGTTCTCTCTCTGCTGTGCTGCTGGTTCTGCTGCTACTCCAGCGCTCCAACAACTCTCTGTGCTGTCGGCTAACCTCATACCCCGGCGTTCTAAGAACCAGCTCTGCTGCTGAGCTTCCGGCTCCTGCTGGACCTCAGCTCTCTCACGCCTGCCCTGTATGCTCCTTGGCTCTCAGCGTCTCCCTGGGTCTACATCACCCGCAGTCCTTCAGCTCCCGCCATCTACATCCTTCTGCCCCAGCTCAGTTAAGACTCTGGTTCTCATCCTCCACAATCCATCAACCTTCAATAAACTCTTTAAAACAAAGCTCTGTGTGCGGCTGAATTCGGGTTCAAACTCCACATACTTTGACATAAATATTATTAGCATTTTATTGATTTTCATCTTTTCCTAATCATTACTGTCATGCTGGGATCTAGATCTCTTCCTTCTGGTTGTATCCTAAGATCCCAGAGCGGAGAGGAACCAGGTTTTGGGTCTTTGTAGCCGGCTTGATGTTCCCAGCGGCCAGAGAAGGAAGGCCTAGGGTTCAGGGTTAAGGTTCAGGGTAGACTCTCCTGAGATCAGCATAAAAATGGATCAAGAGCAAATGTGAAAACCTGCAACTTAATGAGCAAAACAACGTGATGATTAAATATTTCCTTTTTATTACCAGGTAGAAGCCATGGAGTCTGTTTTAGAGCTGCTGTTGGAAACCCTCGGTGCTCTAAATGAAGGAGAGCAGCGTTCATTCATCGACTGGGTTTTTAAGAAAGCTTTGTCCCTTGAGGATCGTTTTCAGTCTCAACTTCGCATTAATAGAAGATTGTCAGACCTGCAGGCTGTTGTGTTTGAAATGGTGCAGCAGACCGGCCTGAAATCTGTGGAGACAACCAAGAAAATTTTAATGGAGATAAAAAGGCCAGATCTGCTTCAGAGGATTGAAACGTGCAGCAAAAGGCAGGAAAGTAAGAAGTTAAAGATTGAACATGTTAATATATTATTTAACCTTCTCATTTTGATTTGAATTACTAATCTCTTTGTTGTTTCCCTCAGAGAAGCTCTCAGTGGATGAGCGATGCCCTGCTATCGTGCACAAAGTGAGGGTTCTCATTTCACTCCGATTAGGTTGATGTCTTTAGTAATAATGAGATGCTGAAGCTTAAGCTTCAGATCAGATGGTACAGAGACTTGGCCAAGAGTCTGTGGACGTAGCCAGGGAGGTTCTGACGGACTGAAGTTTGTTTATAATTGGCCAAATAAAGAAAAAAATACAACTGAAATAAAATAACTTTGAACATCTGCTGAATTTAGTGGCAGAGTGATAAAATTAGAAGAATGTATAAAACCATCAGAACGTTTCTGAATGATATGTTGATGTTTCAGGTGGCTCTGATGGCAGCTTTCAAACAGCTTCTCACAGACGTCCTGAGTGATTTGAAAAAACAGGAGATTAAGGACTTCAAGAAGTTAGTGAAATCAATCTTATCCCCCTCTGACTATGACCCGTACCATTCTCTGAGTTTGAAACCTGTCCCAGTTATAGTCGATAGGATGATGAAGACGTTTGGTCTGCGGTCTCTGGATGTTTCCATGGAGATTTTAAGGGACATTAACAGGAGCGATCTGGTACAGAGGCTCCTGGAGAACAGCTCAGGACTCAAAGGTAATTAAAACAAATCTAAATCTGTATTCTGTCTTCACCAATGAGCCGTCCGTAGAGTTCTTCTTGTAGCTTGTTGCAAAAGGACCTCAGCCTTCCTTAGGATGGGAGAACATCTTATCCTGAAGGTCCTGAGTTATTATCCACCTTCATCAGATGTTCCTAGTTCACCTTCACTACTCGTCTGAGTTTATCTGGTTGAGTCCAACACCAATTTCCCGTTTCTCGTTGACCTCTGTGTTTCTGTTTGCCGTTTCCTTGACCAGCCATTCATTTCCCAGATGTTATCTCTGTATCCTGTTCTGTCACACCTGAACTGCTGTTTGATGCATCACCATCTCCAGGCCCCTGCTCTCCCTCACCACACGGCTCATAAGGCACCCAGCCTGCTCATTAATCCCTGTGGGTCTACATTGTGGTGCTCCCTGTTGCTCCTTTGGGGTGAGCCTATTTAGGCAACAGAAACAGGGCTGGACCACCAGGTCCAGGCTGAAAGCTCTCCCCCAGGACCAGCTGGTCCTCAGGCTTCTCTGCTCTGAGGGAATTGTCTTATTTTGTGTGATTTTGCAGCATAAAGGGAATAATGAATAACTCACAGCCTGATGTGAGAGGGAAGGAGGACTAACGTTGTGTAGGGGGGGGGGGGGGGGGGTCCTTCAGGATACTGGGAACCATTTCCTGCATCTGGAGGTATACATGTCCATGGTGGAGGATGCGCTCCTTCCCACAGTCCTCTGTGGTTCTCCAGGTGTTCCACCTCCTGCCTGTAGTCAGACTCGTTGTTTCAGATCAGCTGAATCAAATACTACACTATTACTCTGTCGTTTGAATAATTCTAACTCATGTTTCATGTTTTTCTTCTGTTATTCTATAATGAAAATGAATTTAAAATCCTACAGAAGACAATGTTTTTGTTTTCTTTCTCAGGAAAACCGTCCGTTGATGAATATCTGAGAGCAGACGTGTTAAACAGAGTAAGTGGGACTTTTTACTACCTGCTTTATTTCTTCTTAGAGAAATTCAGTCAAATTCAAACCATGCTCTGGGTTTGAGATGCACCAAGTCAATCAGAGATGAGCAGCATTATAACAGAGATAAACCAACCCTGACAATACCATAAATCTGATCCAAAGTTTTACTTGAACTGAGTGGATGAGAAAAGCTGGAGGCTCCTTGCACACTTTCTACATTTCAGAGATAAAAACGAAAAACACTAAGAAGAAATGGAAGGAATAGATTATGGTTCCAATTATTCCCAGTTTAAGAAAAAAAAAAAAAACATGCAAACAAAAAGTTATCTCATCACTCCTGAGAAAAATGGATTTGCTCAACAAGTTTTTTTAAATGTTTCAGGTGCCAGCAAAGGTTGCTCTAAAAGATACTCTTCTGAAGATGATGAATGACCTGGATGTCAGGACATTTAAATGGTTGCTGCAGTTCACATGTTTCCAGAAAGGCCTCCCAGACATCCTAAACAGCAGGCGGAGGTCCAGGTCCTGGCTCAGCAGAAGTTGGGTGGATCTAGGAGAAGGACTGAATCCACTAGACTTGGTTAATCAGATGGTACAGAGGCTTGGCCAAGACTCTGTGCCATCTGATCAACCAGACTTGGTGGATCAGATGGTACAGAGACTTGGCCAAGAGTCTGTGGACGTAGCCAGGGAGGTTCTGACGGACATGAAGAGGACAGATGTGGTACAGAAGCTGACAGGAAGCAGCTTAGGCTCAAAAGGTTGGACTGTTGTTGGCGCTATGAAGAATTAAGATTATGTTTTAAAAGTTAACTTTCAAAATGTTGTTCTCTCTTTTCTCCAGAGGAGCTACAGTCTCTGTTGCTCCAGAAAGTAAGTATGATCACATCAACACATCTTTACTTCCTCAGACTTTCAGCTGTATAATCTACCCAACGCCCAAAAACATTCAGAGATCACACTGATGCATTTTGGGAAAACACCAAAAAAATGACAGCAGACAGGAAGGCAATGTGAGGAAGAGTAGAAAACTTTATCCAAATAAAACAGTGTTATTCCAGAAACCTGTTTGATTATGAATATTAATATTAATTATAATTTGCTATTATAATTTAATAATAGTTCATTCAAACTGAAATGGTAGCTATAACAAATATAATTAAAATGGTTGTGATCCAAGAGCTATACGCCTGTAATGATTAACACTAACAATGCATTTATTAATTAGCTGTTATGAACTTATTTATGCTGGAAAAGTGTGATCTGACCAGTTGTTGACCAATTAGACTTATCCAGCAAACGTTGATAACTCAAATTATAATTGCAATTGGAGTTTTAACCTTACTACTTTATCACAAACCAATGAAAATGTCTCAGTTGATTTCAGTTGTTAACTCAAAAGAAGGTACTTCTTTTGCTCTTAGAGACAATTTCTGGACCTTCTGGACCAAAATAACCACAAACAATTACTATTTCACACGTTATTATTTATTAAACTAATAATTCTCTGTTACATTTATTCTACTTAATAAAATGCTAGGAAACACTATTCGCTACTCAAACAACATGCAAAAGAGAATAAATGAAAATAAAACAAGTCAAAAATGGATTAAATGAGAGATAGCAATTCTTAATTCAATTCACAGTTGTTTAACGTCACATTCGATTAGTCTGCACTTTGACATAGCAGCGTTGAAAGACAAAATAGCCCTGAGATAACACAACTGCAGTACCAAAAATAGACCTGAAGCCAGACAGGGAACGCCTCTGTACCGCACAACTAGTCTCTAGCACTCATGCACCGTGGGATTTACCTGTCATTGAACTTGAAATAATCCCAGAATTATATCCAATAAAGTTTTCTTGCATGTATAAATAGAGCCGAGTACTATGGCAAAAGCGGTAATATTCCATTGGTGGAATAAACCTGTTGGGCTCTCTTTGGCATAAAGTAAGCAATTCTTGATGCAACCTTCATGTCTCATCCTGTCCACACCTCCTTTTATCCCTGTACAGGTTTCACTGTTGCTGGAAATATTCAGCACACCCCTCTGCAGAAATACCTCGTTATTTTTTATGTGTCTTGTCTGGCTGTGTAACATTAAGAATTGCTGTCTTAATGCCAGGGAAAGCCCAAAAGATTTCATTTCCCAACTAGAACATTACTGCTTTTGTCTAATAACACAGGCTTGGGACGATTTATGATTTACTGTAAAATACCTGACCTGTCTGTCATCTCCCTTTAAAAAGCTCCCGTTACAAATAACGCAGCATAGTTACAACTTAAACTGGCGATTAACGATTAAGGCCAAGCGACTAATGATTAAGGCTGGGGCCAGTTTAACAATAATTGCTCTGGGCAATCTGAACGGGCTAATCAGCTCCTCATCATCATGTTCCAGCAGGATCTCTGAAAAATACTCCCTCAACATTCTTCCATCAGCGATGTCCTCCAGCAGTGCCGACGCTGCCATCCTTCCACATTTACGCGCTACTTTTAACTTTTATTTATTGACACGTGTGATTATCTCCACCTTGTCCGCTCTAAGAACCATCAAACCAGAACTATTTGGAGTTAATCTGCTGAATTGTCACAGTTTTCTTTTTCTGTAAGAGTGAAAGTGTTCCTAAAATTCTTTATATATATTTGATGTGCATCGGCTCACAGAGAATAGCCTGTGTTGTGTCATTGACTTTGCAGCAATCCCTCATACCAAGCATGCATGAGGGAACAGTGGACAGGAAAATTCCCCTTTAACAGTGAGACAATTTGGCTGTTATATAAATTAATCACACATAGACTGAAACATTTCAAGCCTATATTTCTTGTAATTCTGATAATAATAATAATTCTGAAAACGCAAATCAGTGTCTCAGATTATTAGAGTATTGTGAAAAAGGGTTAGGGTTAGGTCTCTCAGTTTGGCTCAGTAGGGCGACACCATGATTGAAAAGAAAGCTGACTGTACAGAGATCCAGAAGACAGGCACTGATCTCCTCCACAAGGAGGGGAAGCCACAGAAGGTTTTTGCAAAGAACCAGATGCTCACAGGGTGCTGCATCCAAGCATATTCATAGAAAGTTGAGTGGAAGGAAAAAGTGTAGTAGGAAAAGGTGCCGCAGCAACCGGGAGAACAGCAGCCTGGAAGGGAAGGTCTACCAAAGTTCAGTCGGGAATTTGAAAGAGCTTTGCAAGGAATTGACTGAGACTGGATCAGTACACCAAGAACCACAATCCACAGACAGATCCTATAAGTATCTTACCTGGTCTAAGGAGAAATAGAACCAAACTGTTGCTTGGTGGTCCAAAGTCCTCTTTTCAGATGAAAGTAAAGTTTTCATTTGATTTGGAAATCAAGGTCCCAGAATCTGGAGGAAGAGAGTGGAGAAGCACATAATCCACGTTGCTTTAAGTCCAGTCTGAAGTTTCCTCAATCAGTGATGGTTTGGGGCACCATGTCATCTACTGGTTCTGGTCCACTGGGTTTTCTGAAGTCCAGATGCTGGTTTTATTTTCCAACAGGACTTGGTACCAAAAGCTGGTCCAATGGCCAGGGTGGTTCTGTGCTTAATTGAGAAAAAAATGGGCCTGACCAGAACCCCTTAGAGAATCTAAGGAGTATTGTCCAGATTAAGATGAGAGACACCAGAACCAATGGTCCAGATGACCTGAAGGCTGCTATCAAAGCAACCTGGGCTTCCAGAACACCTCAGCAGAATCACAATTCTTGTAAAAGGAGCTCAGACCTGGTACTCGGGGCAATATTACAAGAAATTAAGGCTTGAAATATTTCTCTCTATGTGTAATTAATTTATACATGAGTCTAACTTCATGAGAAAAGAGACAAAAACATGGATCTTTACACAATATTGAAATTTTTGGAGCAATAGCTGTGTATATTCAAATAAATACATGATATGTTTCACCCCTCAGGAAGCAAGTCTAACAGCGGTTATGGAGAAACTTCTGGAAACATTTGAAAATTTAGATGAAGCTGAGTTTGAGCGTTTTTGGGAAACCCTACAGATGACAGCCATGAAGCACAGGAGAAGAACCCCGACCTACTTTAATGAAACGAAATGGAAAGTGGCCGAGCTGATGTTGGAGCAGTTTGATGAACAAAGTTTAGACGAGGCGATGCAGATTTTAAAGCAGATAAATCGGTCTGATTTGGTACAGAAGATTCCAGTGAAAATCTCGACAAGTAAGTTAAGGGAAACCAACTTCTGATTAATGCAGTATGCTGATCACGATGGGTTATCTTTCTCTGATTAATATAAGATTTTTAAATCCGATAAATAATCAACATTTTCAATGCTTGTGGAGTTTATTTCTGAGCATTAAGCAGATTTTATTATAAACATATCATGTTTAAGATTATCCCAGATTATCAGTAATAAATGGATAAGATATTAAATTACCAGTAATATATCCAATGATTTGATCACCAGTCTGTGTCTTGACCATATGTGATTAGAAATCGCATATCGTAGTTTGCCAGCTTGTCACAATACTTTCAGAAGTGAATATTGGCAACATATTCCCTGCCAAATGGGAGCATATAATGCATCTGAAATCATAACTTCTAACAATTTAATTTAGGCATAACTAGAATGCACTTCTAGTTTAGACATTACAGTCAGGCAGACTTGTAGACAGCTCAGGGGTCCTATCAAGTAGTGTACCGTAATGCTCTGAATATCCATTGAGCGGAGCGGCTTCGTTGCTAGCCAAAGTCGTACTTACACATTTTAACAGATTTATGAGATTGTACCACATAAAATCGGCCAGCAAGCACAACGGTAATCATATATAAGACGCATCATCAATTTTTGAGAAAATTTATGGATTTTAAGTGTGTCTTATAGTCTGAAAAATACGGTAGATTGTGCAGAACAACCCACTCTCATGGCAAATGGGACCCCGGATGAATAAGGTTTAATAAGGTTATTGTTTCTCTACAAGGACCTGTTAAACGCCTGGATGCCAAGGAAACTAAAGGAGTGATGGTAATTATTCAATCACTGAATGGTGATATTTACACGTATCTCATCTGGGTGAAGAGTCAGAAAGTAGCATCTGATCTGTGTTCTACAGCCGGACTCCAGCTGCTGGACTGAACTTGTACCTGAGGAAAACCGGACAGATGCAGAAGCTCCAACCTACAGGTGAAATGAGCCTCATCAGCACTGCTGCACAGGAAACTGGAAACTTCAAATAAATGTTTGTGTTTTTTTTTTTTTGCCTAACCATATTTCAGCTTCCAGTGTGAAGCTGGACACTTTGAATGCAGCGTCTCTGGTCTGCGTTGGGTCTGTTCAGAAAAGGTCATTTTTAAGTACCGGTTCTGCTCCTGGGACGGACACATGGAGAGGATAGAAAGCAGAGGATACATGCCTGCAGGTCCTATGATGGACATCACCCTCATTACGGGGAAGATGATGGAGGTGTTCCTGCCACACTGGATCTGTACTGGTAGGAGAACACGATGGTGGCAAACTTTTTAACATGATGGATTCAAACATTTCCTCTCGGTGTCTCACTGCTGTGTTTTATTCAGATGACATCCCTAAACCTTTGGACTGGTTTGCAGTCCTACACATGGACGACTGCGGAGACGCTGTGGAAAAAGTCTCTGAGGTCTCATCAGCACATGTCAAACTATCTGAACCCATTTTCTCTCCGAGAGCGGCGCTGATGAAAATTGGCTTTCCTGTGAAAATCAGCTGCAACGTGTTGATCTATCAGACCAACACAGCTTTCCTCACACTACATGTTTACCTCATCCCACGGGATCCAGCGTTACAGCAGGTAATCACAGGTCTACCAGTGTGGAGGAACACAGCTCAGACACATCAATACTTTCACTTGTTTTGTTTTTTGTTTTTACAGAAAATGGACCAGAGGGAAACTTCCAATGGATACAAAGTGATCCGAAAGCCAGACCCAGAGAAGTCCCTGAAAGTGAAAGATTATTTCATCCTCTCATCAGATCTGGATGCAGCAGAAGTTTCTCCTAAAGTAGGTTTGATGCAGCTTTAGATGTTTTTTCATCAGACTCTACATGCATCTAAAGGCCATTTTATGGTTGCACAATACGTAACACATGTATCGTCTACATCACTCTCGGTAAATGAGCTAGAAGTACCATGGGTTCAGTCAGTAATGCACTTGGTGATACTTTTTAAAATACTGTATATAATATAGTAAGATTGTACTAAACGCGTATCATCCCTGTCTTTTCTTTAGACAGGAATAAAACTCCAATATCCGAGAGGAAAGCCAAATTTCTTTGAGGTGTACGTTGAAAATGCAAACAGGAACTTCAGTCTGATGCTCAGACCCGACGGAGAGGACCAGCCAGTGTGGGAGTGTGCTGTTCGAAAAGGTCTGTTTCAGATCAGTGAATTTCAGTTAAAGTATTGACAACAAAATGCTCCTCAGAGGAACTTCACTGCTTGATTTGAGCAGCTTTGCTTCACAGAATGAGGAAGAACTCATCTGATTGGTTGGTTTTAAATTTGGGTCAATAAGAGAAGACCTGTTTACATGAACTGATTTATTTGCATTTCTGTTTCAGATGAGTATCAAAGCAGTGGCCAGGCACAAGGTGAGACAACCTGGTGGATTGTACAAAGATTTTCACATCCCTTTACAAATATAAAAACTCAATGGGGTAACTTTCTGAAACCGAATAACACAAAGTTGAGCATGACTGTGAGGTGGAAGGAAAGCGATAGATGGTTTTCACCATTTTTTTCCAAAATAACTTTTTAATTATCTTATTTGTCTATCTTTGCATCTTAGTTGTATTGTTAGTTTCAGTTGTACATGTATAGCACTTTGTTGACTGAGGGTGTTTTAAAGTGCTTTATGAATAAGGTGGGATGGTATAGTGTTTCACTGGAGAGATTATGTGACTCCAGTTTGTGCACATGAAGGCCTGAAAGAAACATTTAGGTCTCACCCGATCAGAGCATCTCCTAACACATCTTTACTGTGTCAAGTTTAGTTTATCTGTTCTGGCCAGGTTTCAATCAGATTACATCACATTAGCAACTCCCTGACCCAACTTGAACTGTATGAATAGTTAATTTATTGTAAATCCTTTATAAAGCTGGATAATCTGTCACTTTTTAACCATTTTCTCCTCAGAGAAGCAGCGTTCAGATGAGCATCTGTCTGCAATGATGCAAAGAGTGAGTAAGAGAATTTTCTAACATTTGAGGATTATTATTCTAGTCATACCAACCATTTAAACATCGGAGCCACATCACCCCCAGTTACACTCTTTAAAGCAAACACATTCATGCAAAGATACACAGAACGGTGGGCAGCTTGGGGTCAAGTGCCTTGCTCAGGGGCACATCAACATTTGACAAGGGGAAGCCACAACCTTCTGGTAACAGGTCAACTTTTCTGCCCACTGAGCCGCCCTCTGCTGGTAGCAGCTATTTAAGAACAAGTCAGCATTTTATGCCGTGAAGTGATCGACGTTCTTTCTTGTAAATCTTTAGGCAGCGGCAATCACATCAGACAAGGAGATGCTTTTGAAACTGTTGAAAGATCTGAAACAACATGAGCTTAAAGATTTCAAATGGCAACTGAAGAACAGAGACGAGAGTTCAGGCATCCCAAGCATCCCAGCGACTCTACTGGACGAGGCAGATACTTCCGACCTGGTGGATCTGATGATGAAGACCTTCACCCAACAGGCTGTGGAGGTCACCAAAGACATTTTTAAGGAAATTAACAGGAATGATCTGGTGGAGAGGCTTCCAGACACCAGATCATGACCTGAAGGTTAGGCATCACAGGAGAAATGTAAGAAATGTCTTATTTTAAATTTATTCTGACAATGCTTTGAACCAAATTTGGAAAATAACCTGATGAATCCGCTGTGGTTCTGAAAAGATTGTTACAGTTCAGTACAGATATGTGTAAAATGATTTCTCCAGCCCTAAATTCTTTGTTTTTCTCCCAAGGGCACAGACTGAAATGTTGTAAAGGTGGCCTGGATTTGTAGTTTCCTGGGCTGGATTGGATTTTGTTGATCAAGTCGGGTGCATGTAAAGTAAAAAGCCTGCAAGTCTGTCTTGAGGGCTTTCCATCTCATCCTGGGGGATTCAGAGGAGTTTGCAGGCTACATGTATATCCTCTGGTTAGGTGTCCTTACAGATGTCCGAAACACTTCCAAGGGGAGATGACCAGAAGGCCCAGCGATCATAAACCTGATCCACCTCAGCTGAATCCTTCCAGTACTTTAGAGCCTCAGCTTCACTCTGAGCTCCTGAAAGACTTTTAATCATCTACTACCCAACATCTCACCTGCCTGCATCCAGGGTTTTCTTTTAAAACGATCAAAATACTTTTATTTGGAAGTAAAAAGACTTGAGACTCACCGTGCCGCCCTGCAGGACTTTGCCATGAACCATAACGTCTGTTTCTTTAATACTTGTTTGCATTTAAAATAACATTAGAATGTCAATGACAACAATTTTCTTTTCAAATAGACCTTTCCTGTTGATGATATTAATTATGTAAATATTTTTAAAACTCTTGAATATTTAAATTTTTGATACATATAAAATATTTGCGGAGCGTTTCGCAGCCGAGTGCGAAGCGGCCGGCATGAAAATCAGTGCCTCCAAACCTGAGACCATGGTCTTGAACCAAAAAAGGATAGAGTGTCTCCTCCGGGTTGGGGAGGATGTGCTGCCCCTAGTGGAGGAGTTCAAGTATCTTGGGGTCTTGTTCAGGAATGAGGGGAGGATGGAGCGGGAGATGGACAGGGGGATTGATGCAGCGTCTGCTGTGAAGCGGGCGCTGTACCGATCCGTTGTGGTGAAGAGAGAGCTGAGCCAAAAGGCCAAGCTCTCAATTTACCGGTCGATCTACATTCCTACCCTCATCTATGGTCACGAGCTTTGGGTCGTGACCGAAAGAACGAGATCCCGGATACAAGCGGCTGAAATGAGTTTTCTCCGTAGTGTGTCTGGGCTCTCCCTTAGAGATAGGGTGAGGAGCTCAGTCATCCGGGGAGGACTCAGAGTAGAGCCGCTGCTCCTCCACGTCCAGAGGAGCCAGTTGAGGTGGCTCGGGCATCTGGTCAGGATGCCTCCTGGACGCCTCCCTGGTGAGGTGTTCCGGGCACGTCCCACCGGGAGGAGGCCCAGGGGAAGACCCAGGACACGCTGGAGGGACTATGTCTCTCTGCTGGGAACGCCTTGGGATTCCTCCTGAGGAGCTGGCCCAAGTGGCTGGGGAGAGGGACGTCTGGGCCTCCCCCCGCGACCCGACCCCGGATAAGCGGAAGAAGACGGATTTACTTTTTGGGTTAATGATTGCATGCAGGCTTTTAGTACCTTTTTGATTATAAAAAAACTTCCGTAAAACAATTAAATAATGCAAATCAGATTTTTATGGAACTTAATGCAATACAGACAAATATATAAATGGTTCCTATCCAATTTAACAAGATGTAAAATAAATATTCAATAATAGTAAAATTCTTTCAAATGTCTTTTTTTATTGAGTAAGGATTGAAAAGGTTTACATTGCACAGAAAAATTTCTTATTTTACCCCCACGTCCCAAAACCTCAACGAACACTGAGAGCTAGCAGACAAGAAGAAAACCAACAGAAACAAAACCACAATCCCATGTACCGAGCATGCATGTAGTGAAAGCAGAAGGGAAACCTTCTCCTTAACAGACAGAACCTCCAGCAGAACCAGAACCAGCCTCAGTGTACCTCTGCCATGGCTTTTCACACAGATAAGACAGACATGTAAACAATACCACAGAAGCCCTGATCCAGGAATACTCTCTATGTGAGAGAAAAGTAAAGCGGTAGTGGCAGCAATGGCTCTTTAGTGGCTTCATCCAGGAGAGGAACTCAGCTAAGCAGAAAGGCTCTAAGCCAGTTTTACAGGTGTGGACAATAAAAGAGAGTTGGTTGTAATAAAAGCTCAACCAGCAGCTATGTTTGATCATCTATCAGAATCATCTATGACATGAAGCTCTTGGCAGCAGGAGCTCAGCTGATGCCTCCCCTGGATGTTAAACATCAGGCCAGACGTCGCTGCAGTGAAGAGAAGAAATAGAACACAAAGCTCTCAACATCGTGGCACCTCCTTACCTCTCTGATCTTCTGTTATTACACAACCATATACTGTTTTTATTGGTTATCTATGTATAGTTTTTGTTCGGTGACTTGAAAGGAGCTTCCAGATCAGGGTCGTCACCAGGTGGTGGCCATGGCCACCGCTGGCGATGTCCTGGCCACCCCACTGGCCACCCCACTCGCCTGTGTAAATGGTAGTAGCGTCAGTTCAGCATTTCATCCCTTTATGCACAGCCGCTCTTCTTGACCTTCTTGCGCACCGTAGCTCACCCTGCCGCTCCCCCTCCCCCGCACGTCTGCCCTCCCTCTCTCTGCCCCTCCCTTCTAGCAGCTGTTGCGTTCTCAGACAACCATGGCTGAGCGCATGCCCGCGTTCAACGGTGATAAAAGGAATTCATAGAGAAAGCGAACTTAACGGTAAGTAAATAAGTCAAATCATTCCTTTGTAAAAGAAGAGGGGGATATGTGAACTGCATCAGCTCCTGTTACAGCAGCTTTTGTTGTCTTTTTGACAAGTTTTCTAAGAGTTACATAGCTACCGATGTTAGCTGGGGCTTCTGTATGGTTTGTCAATTTCCAGACAACGAAGTGAAAGTCCACAGACATGTCTTCTTATTTTAAGAAGAAAATAACAGCAGAAGGAGATAAAGAGATGACAGGGGAGCAACAGAGAACAGAGGAGGAGGAGGAGAAAGAGGAGGTGGATGGAGGAGAGGAACAGAAAGCAGCATGATAGATAGATAGATAGATAGATAGATAGATAGATAGATAGATAGATAGATAGGGCTTTATTGATCTCACAGTGGAGAAATTCACTTGTCACACATCGGCTTAATAAACAAAAGAATGTGCCAAAGGAGGAAAAGGTACATAAGGTATATAGAGTGTGTCCACTTATGTACAGTGTATCAACAAACAAAAAAAATAAAGTACAAGGGAAATAAAGCATATATTCAGGATGACTTATGTACACTGAGGTGACTTTTATACAAATGAAATGACGTACATTAGGTGGTACCAGGTAAGAACAACAGTGAGGTAATGAGATAACATTACAGCTGAAGTCGCTTATTAAAACAGGATTATTTAACAGTGTTATTGCACAGTGTGTTAAATAGAATTGCACAGTAGTTATTGCACATAGGACACAGAGCCAGCATTAGCAGAGGACGGTGATGAGGAACAACATCAGACAGCTTAAATATATACACTTAAAAATATATATATATATGTTTTATTTGTCTCAATCGAAATGCCTATAGGCCATTATTACAGCTAGAAATGATCATTACTATGGGGAGGCTGGTATTATTATTTATTGTTATTGTCATCATTTTAATGTCAGAATAACAGACTTTCGCTCCTGTTTCATTATAGATATCCTAGTCTAGAGTAGAGCGGTCCAAGCAGCCACAACTAAAAATCTTCCCTCGAACCTGTCAAGGGAACAGAAGAAGATGCTTTTCTAAAGACTGGTACAACACATATAAATGGCTTGAACTGAGTCTGGTAACCAGAGTTAGAGACCATGGATCTTTGCCGGGAAGTTATTTTTGTAAGAGTAATTATTATTTTTGTTGCAGACTAAGTAAAGGTATAACTGTTTCTCACACGTACAGTATAACCTTGTAGTCAAAATATGACTGTTGTTCCCTGTTTTCCCTGAAATGTCTGTTACATAAAATATGTGCTTCTTCCTGTAATATTTTGTCCTTGCTTTTCCAAAAGCTTTCAAATATGACTTAGTCAATTATACAATGAGGCTAGCTATGTGCAAGATAAATAAATGATTTACTTGTGTATTTAATAGTTCATATGTAAGAAAGGTAAATATTGTTAAATATTTCATACACAAACACTATAACAGCAAAAATGTCTTGGTTACTGCACGACTTAAGAAAATTACTTTTTTATGGGTTCATGCCACAATTTGATGTTTTTTTTATGACTGTCTTTTTTTGAACTTTAAATAAAGTACATTTTTGTGAACAAGTATTTGAGTCGATTATTTTATGTATACAGGCATATTACCATCAGCTATTTTCTAAACCTACTTATTCGTGTTATGTGTTAGCAAGAAGGGGTTGGGTTGTGTACTGTATAAAGTATAGTATATATGTTTGTAAAGGGTTTTCTATTGGCCACCCCTTGCTAGCTTTGCGCCCATGTTGGCCACCCCGGTAAAAATATTCTGGCTACGCCCCTGTTCCAGATAAAATATATTATTATCATTATCATTAAAATATAAAGATGGAATAATGGCAAATAATCCCATACTGGAGCGCAGTATGAGATTGTAGCAGAGTGATATAAAGTGGTCACTTGCCAATTGGAGCTTATATAAACTTATTCTTAGGAATATGAAGATATGTTTACATTTACCAAAAGTATTGTATCTTAATACTCTTAAAAATAGTGGTTTTGTAGCTAGTGTAGGGTTACATTATTTCAAGAAAAAGAAAGGGAGATGAGAAAGAGTAGGAACCAGTCCAGAGCAGTCAGCATTCAGCACCATAACTTCCACGTGAGGATAAAAAAAAACACATTTTACCTGGTTAGATGTTTACCTTCACAGAAACAGGTGTTTCTATTCACCTCCCCACTTCCCTCTCAGTCTGAGAAGAATCCTGTAACTCTTTACTCTGTGAAGGTCAGTATATCAGATCTGGACTAGATCTTGGGAGCCTACTCAATTTGGATCAAGTGTGAATCCAGTATATATGAAGGGAAAACTACTTAATGAAACTTATCAAGAAACCAGTGACACCGAGCACACCTCCACGTGGTGCATAAAGCATTAAAACACCTAACAAATGGAGATTGGTGTACAAGACAAACAAATACATGTAATTGCAAAAAGATTTTGAAAAGGACATCCCTCCAGTTTGACCCAGTTGAGCCGAACCTTCCTGGATTTTTAGAGTCTCTGAACTCATTTTGATTCCAGGAAGGGCGCAATCACATGGAATAGATAAATTAATCATAAAGGTACCTGGTGTAATGTAAGAAATTTATCAGGATTTACAAAATGTCAACGCTCCACCCAATAAAAACAATTTCATGACGGGTTTCAGGTTCTCATTTCATGTAATTACATGTAATCATCTGTTTTAATAAAATACGCAATCATGTTCAAGATTTAACATATAAATGATACTCAAACTTATCATTAATCATGAACTTTAAAGTTAATTCATACAGAGAAGATTTTAAAATGGCTAAAGTTGTAATGTAATAAAGAAGCAAGGTCATATGCTTCTCATATTTTGGAGATTCTTGGTCTTGTTTCAACTACACCAGTTTTCTAGGGGACAATTTGGAGAAAAGCAGTTGAAGTTCATTAACGTTACAAAATAAAGGTTAACTATTTCACAAAATAATTTCATTAATGAAATACTTGAACAACCCATGGCTGCCAAGTGTTAGATGTTAGATTTATTTCACTTTACCTCTCCAGTTGTTCTTTTCCCTGATTCCCCAATCAAAAAACAGTAATTGATGTTGGAAACCAAAATAAACCACAGATCAAGGGTTCATGAGTAAAAACAAGATATTGTTTTATTAATATTTTATAGCTTAAAATGGTCTAGTAAAGTTTGAAGCAAATGTTCTACAATATAAAAGGTTATGTATACAGTCTAAGCATACAAAAATATGACAGAGATGCTCTACTATATGAACCAATAAGAGTGTTTACACATAGAAAATAGTCTGTGGGTACCAACATATTTATTGATCCTTTTTTCCCTCCTAAGACCATTTTCATTACTATTGTTTCTTGCGTTGCCAACATATTTGTTTTAAACTGGGACACTACTGGGCATTGTTTTGATTATGTCCGTATCCATAAGGTATAAAAAATACAAAATAATATACCAATTCAAACAATAACAAACAATACCAAAATGATCATGAAAATCCCAAGGTGAAAATATTGTGTAAAAATTTAAATATAGAAATAAATGGCAACATCTCCAGAAGTTTATAGGTTTAGACTATTTCAAATCTACATTTGATCTTAAGTTATTTTAATGCTGCATTAAGCCATTTTGCCCTATATTGCGAATCAACCCCCCCTCCCTCCGTAACTTCAGCCATCCATCCGTTGCCTCCAACTGTTTGTGGCATCTAAACTATCTTTTCTTTTTGAAAAGTTAATCCATAGTTTTCTGTCTTTTGAAAAAGGCTAGGCAGACCAGAAAGCAGTCGTGTTTCAGGCACGGTGAGTTGATGCCAACTCAGTAGGGGTGTTCTAAAAATTGTTAGAAGTTACTGAATGTCATCGCCTAACTTGCATATATAGTAATATGCATGTGACCGTAATAAGAGAGACAAAAGTTATACTTGTGGAAAAGACAAAGTGAGTAAAAACACTCTAAATAAATGTGTTGTTTCTTATTAATCTCAATTAACACTCCTTTATCTGGGCTGGTGACTGGCACAAGCGACCAAAAGAAAACTAGCAGAGATAAAACATTTTTGATTTGTTTTAGTTTAGTTTCTTCTTCACTTTATGGTTCGCTAGAGAGACTTCAACAACAGTAACCAAGTCATTGGCCTACCTGTGCATGTGTGAATAGTTTATATTGTGGATACGGAGGGAAGAAATCCCCTACTCTAACTGCAGCTGGGAGGGATCGCTGCATGAAGACTGGCCAGTCTGTGAGTGCAGCAAGGCGGAATCCCTGCTAGTTGTGAGGAGCCAGAGTCAGATCTGCTTTCACAGATTTGTCACCAGTGAGTTTTTTTTAAAGAGTCATTTGAGGGATACAGGAAGTGTAGAAATTACAATGTGATTCCTCTTTTCAGATGCTGTTCATGAGGTTTTGAGGAATGCCTCATCAGGTCTGGACCTGGAGTTTTTATGTTAATAAAATTCAATGTATTCCTAAAATATTTTTTCTCTGTCTGATCAAATGCCACCTGATACATAAACTGTTACACAATGCTCATTTCTGCTGAATTTGATGCATGGAATCGATAGAGGTTTCTTTCTGATTTTACAGTTTGCATTCAGCAAACACAACATGCTGAAATTCACTGTGAGGCTTTGATGACAAACAGAAAAAAAACAAGATAAGAAACAAGAAATTAGATGGTCTGAAACTCTGAGAAATCAGACCACAATCCACATCCAGGATAAAGAGGCTCAGTGAATGTGGTGTTGAAGGTGTGGAGGTGAATCAGTGTATCTGAGGAGACTCTGTAGAAGGACACAATGCCAGCAAGATAGTCCACATACACCGCTACTCTGTTCAAGACAGAGGATGAGGAGGATGGAGAGGAAAAGAAGTAGGAGAGTGGGGATAAATAAGAAGGAGAGTGGGTGGAGAAGGAGGATGAGGAGGTAGAAATGGGTGTTTGTATCTTATTGTGACAGTAAGAGTAACCACCATCATTAGAACATGTCAGACTCCATGAGTGATCATTCACTGCAAACACGACATCCTGACTGGTTCCCTTCCTCCTGATTCTTCTGTAACTGGCAGATATAGTAACATCTCCTTTACATTCAACCTCCCAGTAAAAACGACCGTCCTCTAGTTTATTTTGACACAGTAATTGTGGCCAGACATCAAATCTGTCAGGATGATCAGGATATAACTGTTCCTCTTCCACACGTGTAACCTTCTTGTTGCCTTCAGACAGTCTGAGTTTGCTGTTCACGGTGTTTGTGTCGATTTCGAGTTGACAGGAATCTGATGGAGAAAACAAACATGATCAGGATGCAGTTCTTCTTCATTTATACACACTTTGATGACGTACTCCATAAAAACTGATGTTATTATTCAAATGAGAAACACTCACACTTTGTCAAACCTGGTACCAACCATTGATCTCCATAAGGGTCCACCCTGCAAGGAGGAGGAGGAGGATTAGACTATACATGTCAAGAACCAGAGACAGAGGACCCAGTATTCAACCAGACAAGCGAGATGAATGATTAAGATTCATCTTGCCAATTCACAACACATGTCATCTGAATTTACGAAGTGAAATTCAACCAAATCCTTCAGACGGATTGGTCGAAACGTTTCCTCTCTAAGGAAACCCAGCAGGTTGCATCAAGTCTCTCCAAGCAGCATTCACTCCTCCTGAAAGAGCGTAGAGCCACAGTGGACAGTCGTCTGCATAGTTGATGGCTGTCCTGTACACTCTCTGGCCCTACACTTACCATTGTTGCGGCCGTCTATTGCCCCCCCCCCCTCCTTTTATTCCGCATTTCCCCTCGTCTCTTCACAGCTAAGACCCCACGGCTCCTTTCATACCGGAACATTAAGAACATTAACTTGGACACTCTCTCTTCACACATCCTAAGAACTTTAATCCTGGATCCTTCTTCCTCACCGGATGAACTGACATCTCAGTACAATTACTGCTTAAATGACATTTTGAACCTCCTTGCCCCAACAAAATCCCGGACTGTTACCTTTTCCCACCCCGCCCCCTGGTTTACCCCTGAACTCCGGACCATGAAGACTAGATGCCGTCAACTTAAAAGACTTAAATAGAAAACCGGTTTAACAATTCACAGCGAAATGTATATAACTCAGATAACTCAATATAAAGAACTAATCACTAAAACTAAATCCACTTACTATTCCAACCTGATCTGCTCATATGAAGGTAATTCTCGGACTCTGTTTTTGGTGTTTAACAATATTTTCAAATTCCCAGCTTCTCTTTCTACCCACCTATGCTCACTTGATCCCATCCCGTCTGCCCTGGTCAAATCCTGCCTTCACGCTCTCCTTCCCTTCATAACTGCCATCATTCAGTCCTCTCTTGGTTCTGGAATTGTTCCATCTCTTTTCAAAACTGCTATTATCACTCCTATTTTGAAGATACCTGGACTAGATTCCAACAATAACAATAATCTCAGGCCAATTTCAAATTTACCTTTTATTTCAAAAATAATGAAAAAAACAGTCGGTTCTCAGCTTCATTCTCACTTAACTCACAACAACCTTTATGAACAGTTCCAGTCTGGCTTCCGTCCCCGTCATAGCACTGAAACCACCCTCTTAAAAATAATCAATGATCTTTTAATAGCAGCTGACTCTGGTCTAATTTCATCCTCATTCTTGATCTAAGTGCAGCCTTCGACACAGTTTCACACTCTACCCTACTCCATCAACTTTATACAATTGGCATCACTCATTCTCCCCAAGCCTGGTTTCAATCCTATCTTTCTGGCTGCACTCAGTTTGTTCAGATTAAGTCCTATCGTTCCAACTCCTCTCCAGTTACCACCGGTGTTCCCCAAGGCTCTGTTCTAGGACCCCTACTTTTTATCATCTACATTCTCCCCCATGGCAATATCTTTAGGAAATTTAACATCAATTTTCACTGTTATGCGGATGACACCCAGCTCTATCTTTCTTGTAAACCAAACTCTTCACTCCCACCTCCTTCATTAATCTCCTGCTTAACCAAAATAAAATCCTGGTTCACCTCCAACTTTCTTAAACTGAATAATGACAAGACAGAAATCCTCCTAGTGGGAACACAATCTACTTTATCCAAAGCTGACAGTTTCTCCCTTTCATTTGCAACTCCGTAATCTCCCCTTCACCTCAGGACAAGAGTCTGGGTGTCATCCTTGATAGCACCTTGTCCTTCTCCTTTCACATTAACAACCTTACCCGTTCCGCTTACTTTCACTTAAGCAATATCAATCGCCTTCGCCCCTCTCTCTCCCCTAGCTCCACCTGCACTCTTGTTCATAGTCTGGTCACTTCCCGCATCGATTACTGTAATTCTCTTCTTTTCGGTCTTCCTCAAAAATCCATTCACAAGCTTCAGTCAGTACAAAACTCAGCAGCTCGCATCATTTCTAGAACCCCCTCTTTTCATCACAACACCCCAGTCCTGCAGCAGCTCCACTGGCTTCCTGTGAAGTTCAGAATTCAGTTCAAAATCCTCCTACTTACTTTTAAAGTTATTCACAATCTCTCCCCTCCATACCTTTCTGATTTACTTTAGATTTCTACTCCCTCCCGCATACTTAGATCTTCTTCTACCACTCACTTAGTTGTTCCATCAGCCCGTCTTAGCACAATGGGGAGCAGAGCTTTTTCTCGTTCTGCGCCCACACTCTGGAATTCTCTCCCCCTGACATCTGCAATACCGAGTCTTTACCCTTGTTCAAATCTAAACTCCAAACCCACATGTTCAAGAATGCATTTTCATTATGATTTTAATATTACTTTCCTGTGTGTAGTTTGTGTTGTTTCTTTTAAATATGACGATATTACTTTTACCATTTATTGTTTTTACAAGATACATTGACCTTGAGTGTTTTGAAAGGCACTTGAAATAAAATTTATTATTATTATTATTATTATTATTATTATTATTATTATTATTATTATTATTATATTATTATATTATTATTATTATATTATTATTATTATATTATTATATTATTATTATTATTATTATTATCTGATCAGATTGTGCTAGAAGAGCAGTGACACTAGGAGTGAACTTATGGTTTCTAGTTTTGAATGTGAGCAGCGCACTACATTAACTGACATGGTGGTGTATAACGAAATTTGTTGTCTTTAATTTGATTATGCAATGCTTAAATATTTGTGCGTTACTTTGTTGTACAAACCTTGAAAATTTAAAAGGGCAGAAAACCACAAGTTTCCGCTGACACTCCTTACTGAGCTTAAATTGTATTAATTCTTACTTTTATGTTAGTTATTATTGTACACTGTATATTTACAAATGTTAATATTTTTTCCCTTACTTTTTGTATGTTTTTCTTTGAAATACTCAAAATAACAAATTTGTTCATGCATTTAATGTAGTTTCTTTTAAAGGCACAGAATGAAAGTTCAGGGCATGATAAAAAAATAATAGTGATACTTTCAGCTGTTTCTCCTCTATCTAGAAGAAAGTGGTAGGTCTCTCCATACCTGAGAGTTTCAAGTCTCCAGTGTGTATCCTTCTGTCCAGCCAACAGCTGCCTCAAGCCTGCTTCTCCTGGATGATTGTAGCGCAGGTCCAACTCTTTCAGATGTGAGGGGTTGGAGCTCAGAGCCGATGCCAGAGAAGTGCAGCCTTCCTCTGATATGAGACAGCCTGATAGCCTGCAAGGAAAATATAATACATGATTTAGTCCCAAATTAAATACAAAGCTTAAGATTAAAGTTCAATCCAAGTTTGAGTATTTTTTTTGGCAGTGAAGGAAATATAAAAAAGTAAAGAAAAGGGTCAATAAGACTGTTTTGCATAATAAATAGATTAGAAAACGGAGGAGGATGAAAAGCTGCTTGATATTATTTAGAATGAGCAGTGGCTGCCAGTGATGAGCAGAAATTCAGTGGGAATGAAAAGTGACAAATCATGCTTTTAATTTTTTCCTTTTCACATTGAAATTATTCAGTTATGGCCTATATAAAGTGGACCAGCAATGCTTTAGGTTGTATTCCTCTTTATTGTTGCTCCACAGTCCCTCTTTTAAGCAAGCTACATACTCAACAAAAACCAAGAATTGTGTTCTTTATATCAGGGTGACAAACACATGAGAAAAGTTTGTTTTGGTTTTGTCTATTGATACTCCACGAGAAGCCCAGCTGCCAAAAATCCGACCTACTACACATGTCACTGAAGATCATTTGAGAGCAGAAGGGCGAGAGGACACACAGAGAAAGTTGAGCACAGGGCTGGCGGAGAGCTGAAATTAGATGAGCAGACAAAAATTATAGCTCACAGTGTGCTCTGCCGCTATTTGGAAAGACACTGGGGTCAGGACTGCCCCGCTAGAATAATTTATAGAAGAAATGCTGCAGAAAAGTGGCATGTTCGACCACATAACCAACAGAGTTGCGTGACTACAGTTCTAAATTTGATAGATGCATGAGACATTTCTGCATTTCCAATCTGAACACAGTCATTTAAATTCTGTCCAATTACAGTACAGTAGTCAGACACCCCATGAGAAAATGGTCCTCCCCAGACGTTGTGTCGAGAACAAGCAGGGAGACCCCCCAAGACAGGACTAAGAGGAGAAAACTACGTCATTGAAAGAATATAAAAAATGTCTCGGTTCTTGTGGAGTATTTAGTAGCCTTTACTACTATCCTGAGGTCCATCTGAGAGAAACTCGTCTTGGTACTGTCTCTTTAAATGTAAAGGAGGCACTTTATACCCCACCCCCCGCCACGTCACAGTGCATTCCTCTCCACCCTGTTCGGCCATTCTTGTAGTCTGCTGTGAGATGGTGTGATGAATTGTGGGAGTTAATACACCAAACAGCCTAACATTTTGACTTGTCCACCTGTAGTTTCAGCATCCTTTAGCTTGGACTACAGAATTGTGGCAAAGGAATAAAAATAGTGCATTTGTGAAGCTTTGTTTAGCAGCTCTGCAGCAAATACTCTGACGTAATTGTTGAAAAAAACATAATAGTGAGTAAAGAAAACAGAACAGCTTGGAAAATACCCCCCACACAATATAAATATATATACGCAGCTCCTGGACAGACTACATTCAACTTCTCTGCAATGCAAGAATCCAAATACACAAAAACATTTATTTGAAGACTAAAAAAACTTGATTTCGCATATTTGTCCACTTTAAATTAGGATGAAGGTCGTAGAAGCTATGAAGCCTCACCTAAGAATCTCCAGTTTGCAGTTTGGACTCGCCAGTCCAGCAGAGAGAAGCTTCACACCTGAATCCTGCAGGTTGTTGTTACTCAGGTCCAGTTCTCTCAGACTGGAGGACTGGGAGCTGAGAACTGAGGCCAGAGCTTTGCAGCTCGTCTCTGTGAGGTTACAGCCAGTCAGTCTGCAAGCACAATGTAGAGAAAATAATAAACAGACGGTTTTCTTTTTACCCTGATAAATGTGGTCAATGAAAATGTTTTGCAAGAAAGCTTTAGCTTTGTGAAAAAGTATTGTAGCAGTGTGCACTAACATAGCTCGGTTGGAAGCTTTGACCACCGGCAGCAGCTTAAGGAGAAAATCCTCTGAAGCAGAATATTTCTTCAGGTCAAACACGTCGAGATCTTTCTCTGATGACAGTAAGATGAAGATCAGGGCGGACCACTGTGCAGGCGACAGTTTATCTGTAGAGAGACTTCCTGATCTCAGAGACTGTTGTATCTCCTCCTCTAGAGAATGATCATGGAGTTCATTCAGACAGTGGAACAGATTGATGCTTTTCTCTACAGCGAGATGTTCCTCGTTGATCTTGCTCTTGATGTAGCTGACAGCCTCTTGGTTGGTTTTGATGTTAGTTCCTCCGTGTGATGTCAGACCTTGTAGCAGACTCTGATTGGTCTGCAGGGAAAGTCCCAGGAGGAAGCGGAGGAACAGGTCAAGATGTCCGTTTGGAAACTGTAGGACCTTGTCTACTGCACTCTGATAAAAGCTCTCTGGTTCAACCTTTTTCCTAAATAGAAGGAACCACCACAACCAGAGAAAAGTTTGTCTTTCTTCCAGAAGGTTGACACCAGAGTTAATGAAGGTCAGATGAACATGAAGAGCAGCCAGAAACTCCTGAACACTCAGATGAATGAAGCAGAACACCTTGTCCTGGAACAGTCCTCCTCTCTCCTCTCTGAGGATCTGAGTGAACACTCCTGAGTACACTGAGGCTGCTCTGATATCGATGCCACACTCTGTCAGGTCTGATTCATGGAAGATCAGGTTTCCTTTCTGCAGCTGATCAAAAGCCAGTTTTCCCAGAGAATCAATCATCTTCTTGCTCTCTGGGGTCCAGTGTGGATCTGTCGCATCTCCACCATCATACTTGACCTTCTTCACTTTGAACAGAACCAGAAGGAAGTGGATGTACATCTCAGTGAGCATCTTTGGCAGCTCTCCTCCCTCTCTGGTCTCCAACACGTCCTCCAGAACCGTAGCAGTGATCCAGCAGAAGACTGGGATGTGGCACATGATGTGGAGGCTTCTTGATGTCTTCATGTGGGATATGACCCTCCTGGCCTGCTCCTCATCTCTGAACCTCTTCCTGAAGTACTCCTCCTTCTGAGGGTCAGTGAACCCTCTGACCTCTGTCACCATGTCAACACACTCAGGAGGGATCTGATTGGCTGCTGCAGGTCGTGTGGTTATCCAGATGCGGGCAGAGGGAAGCAGTTTTCCCCTGATGAGGTTTGTCAGCAGAAGATCCACTGAGGTGGACTCTGTAGCATCAGTCAGGATCTCCTGGTTCTGGAAGTCCAGAGGAAGTCGACTCTCATCCAGACCATCAAAGATGAACAGAACCTGGAAGTGTTCAAAGCTGCAGATTTCTTTGGTTTTAGTAAAGAAGTGATGAACAAGGTCCACCAAGCTGAACCTTTTCTCTTTCAGCACATTCAGCTCTCTGAAGGTAAATGGAAATATGAACTGGATGTTCTGGTGGGCTTTGCCTTCAGCCCAGTCCAGAGTGAACTTCTGGGTTAAGACTGTTTTCCCAATGCCAGCCACTCCCTTTGTCATCACTGTTCTGATTGGTTGATCTCTTCCAGGTGGGACTTTAAAGATGTCTTCTTGTCTGATAGTTGTTTCTGGTCTGTGTGGTTTCCTGGATGCTGCTTCAATCTGTCTGATCTCATGTTCCTCATTGACCTCTCCAGTCCCTCCCTCTGTGATGTAGAGTTCTGTGTAGATCTGGCTCAGTAGGGTTGGACTTCCTGCTTTAGCAATCCCCTCAAACACACACTGGAACCTCTTCTTCACAGCAGATTTATGTTTAGCCTCACAAACAGCAGCACAGTGTTCTGCATTAACATAAACACATAATTAGTATAATTAATAAATAAACATCATTGTCCCTTAAAGACAGAGTAACCAAATACAGTGGTATGCAAAAGTATTTGGACGTAACATTTTTGCAGGTAGTCGCTTTACAACCACAAAACTCAAGTCTTGTATTTTTATTTTATATGAAAAACAGTTTAGCAAACATGTAAAGTGGGAAGATATGTTAGGCCCAGCCATGGTAGGAGACAAGGACTGAACTGCACACAGAGAACAAAAAAACAAATTAAAACCCTTAATCCCAGAATGCAAAGCATGAATAGACTTTCATGACCATTCCTTCCTTCCAGGAAGGACTTTCACACCAAGGATCTTCTGGGGCCTCTTTGCACAGCCTGCACCTGAGATCTTACCTGGTCTGGTAGATCTGGGCCTCTATTGCTCTGGTGCTCAAGGCCTGCTCCTGTGCTGCCATGATCAGAACTTCACTGCTGTCCTTCAGTCCAGCCCTCTCTAGTCATTGGTAGGATTTGGTCATATTAACTACTTTAGCTATGTGTCGGTGGTACATCCCATGCAGGGTTTTTCCTCTCATGATCATTCCTTCAGTTCCTTCTCTTCCAGCTTCTATTGTCTGAGACATTTGCTGAGCACTTCATCCCTTGGAGCCATCTAGCTGATATATTTTTGGAGCTTGGTTGTTTCATCTTCTATGGTGGCTCTGGGCTCCCTAGACCTCTACCTCCTTCTTTTTTGCTTAATGTATAGCCTAAGGATGCTGGATTAGGGGTGGCATGTAGCCAAGGGTTACTGGAGCAGTACAATTCCAATAGTGTCTTGTTGTCTTCTAGTGTCCATTGCCTACATGTTTCAGTAGCTCATTTGTTGTCATAGTGCCCTGGTTCCTCAACACTTGACACAGACCTTGTTTGACTGGACTGAGCAGGTATGGTTTTCTGTTTTTTACTTTCAACATATATAATATGAGGTAAGCATCAGCCTTAGTCGTCTTGCCCAAGACCAACACTGAATGAAACCATCCAGCATCTCACAGCAGGGTGCAAGATTCTAGCAGGGAAGGAATACATGGAACGCCATAACCATGGGGCTGGTATAGTGTACAGAAACATCTGTTCAGAATACCAACTGGAGACCCCCAGGTCAAAATGGGAGTCACCTCCCAAGGTGGTGGAGAATGACAGAGATTTGGTCCTGTGGGACTTCCAGATACAAACACAAACAATGGTAATGGCAAACCAACTGTGATAATTGATAAACAGCAGAAAACAGCTGTTGTGATCGATGTGGCCGTCCTGAGTGATGGAAACATCAGAAAAAAAAGAGCACACGACACTGGAGAAATACCAAGGGCTCAGGGAAGAACTATAAAGAGTCTGGAAGGTGAAGACACCAGTAGGGGCCGTGGTCATAGGAGCACTTGGGGCAGTAACCCCCAGTCTGGAGAAGTAGCTCCTACAGATACCTGGAAAAACATCAGACATCTCAGTCCAGAAGGGCATACTCTGAGGTACAGCTAAAGCTTGTTACATACTCCATGAGGACATAAAGATTTATTTTCTTGTAGTCAGGGTGGGAAGAAAACAAAAAAAGTTAGTTTTGGCTCTGTCTATTCATGCTGCGCGAGACGCTCAACTGCAGAATTCAGCCCCACTATACACGTCACTGAAGATCAGGCTGGCAAATTTGTAAAAGAGATGAAGGAGACAGACATGGCTCTAAGACCTACCAATCCAGAATCAGTCAGTCTCTTAGCTGTGGGAAACAAAATCTCCCATCAGATGTAAATAATTCTGGCCTTCACTGTGTGTGTAATTTCTTTGTTTTTCTGTCCTACAGAAACAATGGCTTCTGTGTCTCTTTCCTGTCATTTCAACCCCATCCAGTTCCAGCATATGGCTGTTCATGCAGAGCGTTGTTCTGCTGGAGATTTCATTGCGTTAAAAAGGGTGCATGAATATTATGCACAAACATCTGTCAATGTTTTTGATTAGAAAAACAGCATTTACCCATTTAGTTAACTCTTCCTTAAGAAAATAAACTTACTGCTCTGCAGACAGACAGACAGCTCCTCCTGCTGCATCCTCTTCAGAAAATTCAGGACGATCTTCACTAATGCTTTACTGTTGTTCCTTCTCTGCTCTTCATCATCACCTTCCAGCACCTCTTCATCCTCCCTCTGACCCACAATGAGCTCTGGACGGTCAGTGCTCAGAAACTTCTGGATTATCTTGAGCTCCTTCCTCACAAAATCGATAATATTGTCCTCCAGCAGCTAGAACAGAATCAAAGAGGATTTCTGCATTAGACAGAAATCAGGACTGATTGTCGTGGAACCCTGATCTGCGAACAGCAACCTGGAGAGCAGAACAGTTGTAACATAGCTGCACATGTACAGACCGTGAATATGGAGTCCAGTTGTGTTTGATCCTGCCGGCCGCAATAATCACTGGGAACATCCTTCCTCCCATCGGCTCTGTGGAAGAATCAGAAAACCAGTTAACTTATCTGCTTTTCCTGGTTCAAGATGTCCATTCAGTCCAGAACATAACTAAGTGACATTTATTTATTTTTATTATTATTTAGGATATGCCAATAGGCTATTCAAAATATTTTTATATTTCTGCACAATATCAATAGTCCAGCATGAATAAACATTCCTAATCTACAACACGGTGACTTTAAAAAATTATGAAAATGTTGCACTGGCCCAGTCAAAGTAAAGACCTCAACCAAATAAAAATACTGATGAGATTTTCAGAGAGCTGTGCAGAAACAAATGCCTGCAAACCTGAGTGGATTGAAGCAACACTGGAAAGAAGAGTGGAGCAAAGGTCCTCCACGGAGGTCTGGGACACTACGGTCATGGTTCTGCCAAGTTGGATCATCACATTAACCGAGTTGTTCTGCTTTGTTGGGTCATGAAGTGGACCAATTGATTTTTCCATATTGGGTCATCAAGTGGATTTAGTGATTCAGCTGTGTTGGATCATGAAGTAGACCTACTTTTTCTGCTATGTGGGATCTTTACATTGACCCAGTGGTTCTGCGATGTTGGTTCATTATGTGGTTTTACCATGTTGGGTCATAAAATGGAAGCCATCATTCTACTGTGTTGGATCATGAGGTGTACCTAGTAGTTCTGCCAAATTGGATCATGACAACTTCAGATTAAAAAACGGAAACATTCCCATCAGAACCTCTGCAATAAATTCAAAATCCAATATTCACTTGTCCACATAATGAAAACATTTCAGTCTGATGTTTAAAGCTCACCTTGTTGAAGCAGAAGGATGTTTGGATGAGAACTCAAGGATGTGATGCATGGATATGTCGCTGCTTAAGGACACAGAACTGGGTTCAGATTCATTCTTATTTTTGACTCTCTGATGAAGCCTGAGAGGAGAACGTTATAGAATAGAATAAAAATACATTTATTGACCCACAATGAGGAAATTTTGGCATGACTGGCAAAAACAGGTAGACAGAAGACAGCAGGCTTACACTCTAGATTAAATAACATGAATAAAAAGCTACGTTTAAAGTTAAGCTGTACAGCAGAAGAGAAATAATTTATCAGAAAGGGGAAAATACTATGCAGTTAATAAAAGGTAATACAGCATATTTCGGTAAAAATGAAATGTACAAGTTAAAATATAAGAACGACAGCAGATTTACAGAGTGATGTGAGAAAACTATACAATAAGCATAACTGTATAAATACTCCCAGAGAAGCTAAAGAGTGTGAAATGGACATTAAGATCTGAGAGTCAGTGTAAATGATTCTTTACCAGATCAAGAACCAATGGGACCAGTAACACGTTTGAAGACATTTAGTCTCTTGTGGTCGGCAGAGATTATTATTTAACAGCAGCTGGGAGGAAGAACCTACAGAAGTGCTCCTTAGAGCATCTAGGATGCAGCAGCCTGTCACTGAAAGGGCTCTCCAGCTCTGCTACAGCTCCATGCATGAGGTGGAGACACTGTCCAACCGTGATGTTATTTTTCTCAGTTGTTCTGTCTCCCACCACCTGCACTGGGTCCAGGGGACATTCCAGGACAGAGCTGGTCCTCCTAATGAGCTTATCCAACTGCTTCCTACTAGCAAATGATTCGCTGCTGCTCCATGACTACAGCTTCAGACATCATTGACTGCCTCACTCCAATTAAACAACAGATGGCTCAGGAGGGGAGGAAACGGAAGGAACAACAGGTGGCAATTAATAAAGGTGAGGAGAGTGAAGGTAATTAGCATGTGAGAGAGAGGGTGATGACCTGAGAGGGGCAGGGAGAAGCAGAATCTAACAGGAATGCTTGAAGAATGACCAGATAGGTAAGACTAAACTAACTAAACTGAGAACATCCAGGGAGGAAAATAGGAATAAAATAGAGCCACGTATGAACTACTAACAACCTAAAACTAAGGGCTGTCCAGACTTAGCTGGATTTGGGTGTGTATGACAAACTTCTTTGTCGGTTAAGGGGTCCGATCACAATGAAGCGGCCGCGAAACATATTACATCTGAAACCAGCTCCTAGAATGGGTAAGTTTGAAGCCACCCCCGCTCCGCCTCCATCGTGACACCCATGTACGCATAACCGGCTAGACACTGGTGCATCTGCACATGCTTGCAAGTTCATGCAAATTGCACAGTTCTTTGACTTGAACTATTTACAATTTTTTTACGTCTCAGGAAGATTTCTCTGTACATTCAACTTGAACAGTTATGTGTTTGTCTGTGTCTGTGTGTTATGTATGAATTCTGAGCCGGTGTCTCACCAAAACCTTCATTATGGTCACATAAGGACTACAAATACTTTTGCTTCTTAACATTAGATGTAAACCAGAACTCAACTTATATGGTATGGACCCTGTTGGGGAAGGACAGTGGACAGTTAGAGATGATGATCTCACCTCTGAACTTTGACCTGGCTTTCATGGTCTTCACACAGAGTAGTTTTAGAGGGAGGGACTTCCTCCTCTCTGGTCTCACATTGATCCATGTTGATGAATCCACATCAGCTCACACACACACGTTCCACCTTAATCTACAGAGAAATCACAAATCATTAATCTAAACGTTGACATAAATTACATTAAAGATGACATGTTTGCTCTCAAAGTATCAATAATTGCCTCTGGTTTTTTGTTGAACAGCAGCTCAGTAAGTACAATTTATTAATTTTAATAAAATTTTATTTATGTAGTAAAATGCAGTTTAAGACAGTTGAAAGACCGTTAAAAAAAGATCTGAGTATATATATATATGTGTATATATAAACACTGCTGTTAAAAATATATATATATATATATATATATATATATATATATATATATATATATATATATAGTAGTATTATATAGTAGTTAAAAATTAATCAAAAATTAAAAGTATATATAGTAGTATTATATATATATATATATATATATATATATATATATATATATATATAATACTACTACTACTACTACTATTATTTATGTAGTAAAATGCAGCTTAAGACAGTTGAACAAATTCAAAACATATATTAAGTGCAGCCTTGGTCATTTTATACTGTTGCTTAGCGACCTATTCAGAACACTGAAATCAAACTCAACCCTTTATTCAAACAATTTCTTACCAAAACTGCAAGTTTTATCAAAGAACAAGTGCTCTCTGAACTCTTTGAAGGGGGTGGAGCTTGGTTCCTGGGTCTGCGTTTGTGATTGGGTGGGAGGATGTAATGATGTAACATAACCCTACATGGCTAGAATGCAAAAGGAGGGAAAGCTGTTCTATTGAACTTTTTATTGATCCTTTTTTCTATCATCTATATATGTCCATTGATTGATATATATCGTTATTGAAGTACATAGTACAGTCTTTGTCCAACAGCTTGGAAGCATCTGTCTCCTTGGATCCTAAAGCGAGTGCGAGGGGCCATCAGTAAGTTCTGCTCTGAGGATCTCAGGCTATGAGTTGCTCAGGGAGCTCAGTTTATGGGTCTCAGACATCTTAAAGGAACAGTAAAGTTGTACGTCCTCTGTAAACAGATGGCAGGAGACATCACTAAACTGTAGTGCTACCCTACTTAAGGGGAGCAGGTGCAATAAAAATAAAATTGGCCCCAAGACAGAGCTCTGAGGTAGCAAACAACATTGATTCAATGGCATTTTTTCAACATTGATTAATTCACTAGAATTGGCTGATCAACCAAAAATCAAAAATTTTTACCATAATTCAACATTGGATTAACATCTTTTGCTATCTGGGTACTTTTTTTTACTAAAACTGGACTAAAACTATTGCATTTAGAAAAGTCTAAAATCTGTCTAAAACTAATAAGCATTTCGTCAAAAGGACTAAGACTAAAATTAAAATTGCTGCCAAAATCCACAAACCACTGTCCACAAAACAGCACTGAGATTCATAATAAATGAAACAGAAGAGGAGATTAAAGATGCTGCAGCAGAAAGATCAACCAAGAAGAACCGTTTCTGATCCATCAGAACTAAAAACTGGATTCATCACCTGCATGAAATACAGCTAGTTTTACTCACAGGTAGGCGTCTATCTTTTACTGTGATCAATCAGTAATCCAGGGATCCTGGATTTTTGTATCCAAACAGAAATTAAAGACCTTAAGATGTTTTCCAAACATCAGAGGAGAATCCACAAGAAAACTTTATCAAAAGGCAAAATTTTAGTATGAAAAAAGCAAACTTACAGCCGTTCTAACAGGGGAAAGTTTTGAAGAAGACGTATTTCCTCCCAGCAGGTGAACACAACCGACTTGGACTTTGACCCAGGTGAGCTGCTACCTGAAACGCGTCAGAAGCTCACCTGTTTTAGAGGCGGGGAAGGTAGGAGGGGCAACAAACAACCCGTGATATGTTCATAAATAAAAACCTTAAAGCTGCTGCATCCAAACAGAATTTCAGCTTCAAGTATAAAAATAGTGTCCTCTCATCCAACTCAGGGTCTCAGAAGAGCTGGAATAAATGTGGACAGAATCACCAATCAGGATGCTGCGTCGTCTGCCGTACGTTAACGAAGTTATGGTTGTTCCAGTCAGAAAGCCTTCCTCTAGTTTTTCTGTGACTCTAATCCTTCAGCCGCCTCTCAATCTCAGCAGCAGGATTGTTTTTTACACTAGAAACTAACAAAACTACATGTTCCTCGCAGTATTAACACAGCTGTCTTTATCCTCTGATGATTGAAAAATGAAAGGGAAACATATTTTATGACTAATGTGAAAAATGCTGAAAGGCTGTTACTGAGACGGACAAATGGAAGCATGAATAATAACATCATTACACTAATTAATAAACATAAAAACCAATGAAAAGAATCTTAGAAAAGCCTTCATCTTCTTTGAAAAAATAACTTGAATAGATAATTAGATCCAACAGGATTTAAATCAGACTCATGATGTCACACTTTAAGTTTAGTTTCATCTTTATCAAGTTTTCTTCCATAAATATCTGTTTTCTTAGAGTTTTCTCAGTTCTAGTCTTGGTTCTTGTTGTTCTTCCTGTATTTATGTTTCTTTTTATGGTTCCTTAAACAATCATTTTACAGTGAGTGTTTTTCCCCTATAATCCGCTGTTTACATCCCCTCGCTGCTGCAGTGCTTCCTGCAGATCAGACTCACCTTGCATCACTGATCACCTCCCCAGCAGCTAAAAGCTGTTAGGAGCTTTTCACACTTTGTCAGATCTCAGCCTCGCCTCTGTGTGTTATCAACAGCTGAGTTTCTCCATTTCATCTTCTGTGTTTTACACATTTATCAGTAGTTTAATAAAATGTTCCAAATCACCATGAGCCTGGTAATCTTTGTGAACACCTGGGTCCAACAACTCCACAAAACTTGACTTGGAGGGCCTTAAAGGTCGACTCCAAAATAAAGAAATTAGTTCCAGCAGATGCCAGCAGTCAAGAGGTGATGACCGACAGCCCTGTTTGTTCTTCTATTAGCTTCAGTTAAAGATCTTTCTGCAGGAATTAATTTAAACCAGTGATTCTTTTTTTATTTAGACGGGTAAAACACAAAGATCTGTTTCACTGGAGAAGTCTGAAGACAAAAACAGGTCAAACACAATATCTAAACATCATGATTCCTCAAAATTTGTTCCTGCTTTTTGCATTACTTTGTTAGTTCTGCTTTTTTCTTCATGTTTGATTCTGCCTACATCCTGCCTCTGCTTGGGTCCTCAGCCACCGGCAGCCATGTTGGCAATGAATATATCAGACTTAACTAGTCCAAACGAGCCGTTATTGAGATACTGGGCTAATATTTCTCTGTCATTCTGACTGAATTAGAGGAGCAGAAGGGCTGTTCTAAAACAAAGTGGTCCTTCAAATTGTTCTTTAGTCAGCCATGCTTGCCTTCATTGACAGAGACTGATTTCTGCTCATAAGATAGTATTTTATAGTATCTTAAGAACATGGACAGATGTTTTGGATGCATCACTTAATTATATCATCAGCTAAAAGGATTTATTTCACCCCTCTGTTAATCAAGCAGCGATCCATCTTCAGTCCAGTTCATAGTTGATTCAGGCTGTCTCTGGGTGGCTGTTTCCATCTGTTTTTAAGGCCACTGAGTTACTTTCACCTAGATCTGCATTGATCTTTTCATTATCATATAGACTTTGATTTACCTGAAAACCAAAGATGGAGACTTGTTAGCGGGTAGCAGGTTGATGACAGCAACAAATAACTTGAAAGTAAAACCAAACCCAATGCAGCAGAGAGAAGACCATCAATCATTGTCAGGAAACAAGACGAGACACGAAGAGTCAAACTAAAACTACAGAATCTGAGCAGGAACACCAGAAACCTGCAGGTACCTCAAAAAGGTATTACCATTAAACTACAGCTACAACTGCTGGTGAAGATTCATCCAGGTCATGGTCATTCCAAAAAAAGTAAAAAACAAAGCAACTGGACTTGTTTTTCGTAGTTAAAGACGTTTCGCTTCCTCTCCAGGAAGCTTTCTCAATTCAAAAAATCTGGAGAAATGTGGAATAACAAGCTTTATACTACTGCCCAACAAAGGCCTGTAATGGCTTAGATAACATGCAGATTCAACCGAAACAGGTCCAACTCTTAGTAATGGGCAGTCGTTAAAGCCATTAAGCCTGCAGATTGAACCGAAACGGGTCCACTCCTCTGTAACGAGGAGTCGTTAGAGTTGTTATTGGCTTGGCTTAAAGGAACAATGTTTAGATCACCCGAATGATGGTGAGAGTTAAGGTGATGATTGACCGGAATTAACCCTATAGCTGTGTTGTAAGTTTTTGAGAGTTGGAACCTGAGGCCTCCTCCCCTGTTTAAGGTTGGTTTTTCTCTCTTAACGTAGATGGCTTCCTTCACACCCCTTTCAAACCATCTGTCTTCTTTGTCCAAAATGTGAACATGTTGGTCCTCACAGAGTGTCCTTTGTCCTTTAGGTGTAGGTGGACAGCAGAGTCTTGTCCTGAGGAGGTAGCTCTCCTGTGTTGAGCCATGCGTCTGTGGAGAGGTTGTTTGGTTTCTCCATCATAAAGATCAGAACATTCCTCACTGACTGAACTGCAGACACCACTCCGCTCATCTTAGGTTTGGGGGTTTTGTCCTCAGGATGGACCAGCCTCTGTCTGTGGGTCCTGTTTGCTTTGAAATGTTGTGGGATTTTGTGTTTGGAGAAAATCCTCCTGAGTTTCTCATAGACTCCAGCAACATATGGGATGACAATGTTTCTGCGTTTATTCTTCTCACCATTATGTTCTGCAGTGGGTCTTTTGGATTTTCTTGCTGATTTGACAAAAGCCCAGTTAGGGTAGCCACAGGTTTGGAGGGCGTCTTTGACGTGTTTCTGTTCCTTGTGCTTCCCTTCTGTTTTAGTCGGGACATGCTCGGCCCGGTGTTGTAAGGTTCTGATGACCCAAAGTTTGTGCTCCAGTGGGTGGTGTGAGTCAAAAAGAAGATGTTGGTCTGTGTGAGTGGGTTTCCAATACACTTCAATGTTGAGCAGGGACGTGCAGAGGGGGGGGGGGGGGCGGAGGGGGCTTGAGCACCTGCCCCTTTGTCCCTTGGTGCCCAAAGTGCCCTTTTGTCGGGTTTTTTTTTTTTTTTTTTTTTTTTTTTTTTTTATGTGCGCTTGTTTGTTGGTGTGTGTGTGCATGGTGCATGTCCAAAAGAATAATAATTGAGATATACCGTGGCTGGTTACATGATCCACATAACGTACCCTCACTCTGCCCTACTTTTCCTCTCGCAGCTCCCAGCTCCGCTGCCTCACGCTGGCCAATCTGTCCTGTCCACTGAGCTATATAATACACTGGAGTGCTAATCACCGTCTGTTTGAACGAGTCGCTTTGAAGCCACCAGCCGCCATATTGGTACTCCCTATTTCCCCCCAGTAACTAGGGAATATGTGCGCTACAGCATCGAATAACGAGGATTTTCTCATGTTCAGGGGGGGCTTAAGACTTTTAAAATGTCAAATGCCATATACTTTTATTTTATGTTCTATGTAAGTACTGAGAAAGTCATGTGCTGAAATATTTTGCATTTTATTCATTTAAATAATATGTTTAACATTTATAAATATATAAATAACAATGTACAAAAACATATATTTACATATGTGTATACATATATATACATATACACATACTTATATATACATATATATATATATATATATATATATATATATATATATATATATATATATATATATATATATATATATATATTTAATATGAATAACATGTAAAATATTTCAGCACCTAATTTCCTAGTAGTTGATAGTGTTAGTACATCCACTGACTGTAGAATTACCTGTGAAACGTTTTCACTCAGCCAGAAAACTGCTTGTTGTTGCAACCAAATCCTATGGGATTCTGTGAGAGTAGGGAGTAGCAAGATGGCGGCCAGTGACTTCAGTTTTTCGGCAAAATCAGCACTCCAGTGTATTATATAGCTCAGTGGTCCTGCCCCTTTAAATCTGCAGCACACTTGACTGTGCTCTGTGCTGTTTAACTCCACTGTCATTGGTTATACTGCTTTAAATCCCGCCTTCCCTCTTTCTGATTGGCTGTTTTCTAGTCTGTCCGTGTGCGTGCTTGCTTGGAGCGGAGATTTCAGTTTTGAGTCATACAGGAATACTGTGGTTACCACAATTAATACTAGGCTACGGAACTAGTCCCAGTTAAGAAACTAATTATCTGCAGTAAAATAGGTGAAAGCTGCTGAGTGCAGTTCTGTAAAGAAGCAGGCGAGAGAGTTTTGATTTATGGAACTTGAGAAATGTAAGTAACCAACGTTAGCATCTCAAAATAGCATCTAATTCTGAAGTATAATGCATTTATCAACAGAAACCTAATCTGTTTTATAAAACTAAATATTTTGTGCCAGGCTGGAGTTCTGACTGTAGACTATTAAAAATTCTGATTCTTAGCCACAGCTGCCTGAAAAAGAAAAGGTGAGGGTTTCCCTTTTACCAATATTTCGTTGCTATTATTGTTTAATTTTTTTGTTGACCCTCTGATGCAGTTCAGGTATAAATAGCAGGTTATATTTCTTTTATATGATATACAACACAACAACACTATATGCTGCCTAAACAACTGCTATATTTTGTTTAGACTTTTACTTATTTATAATAGCGTAATTAGGATTTCACAAAATGATAGTGCTATTTATTTCACTATTTCTACTTCTAGAATTAGAATTACGACAAATACAACCGAGGAACACTATTTACATTGCTTTTATTGTACAAAGATTTCCACACTGTCTATTAGTAAATTAGTGCAAACCAGGGGCAGAGCTAGACATTCTTATCATCAGGGACTTAATCCATAAAATATATTACTTCATTACGAGGGTAATTTGGTACACCAAAAAAGTAAAAAGTATTTAATCTGTTGATATGGTCGTAAAATTAATTTAATATAGGCCTTAACATATCTTAAAGTTTTATCTGCTGTTCTTTATTAGTCTTACTAGTATATACCAATAGTATGTGGTTCTCATTTGAGTGATGAAATGGACAACCACTCATGAAACAATTCAGTTTTGGTGTCACCAATCTTACTCAAAGTACAGTATTGGGTCCTCCATGCTCCTTATGTATTAAGATTTACTGCACATTTAAACATCGACAACTCACTATTGTTAGGGAAATAATTTAATTGTCTGAGAAGATGTAGGTAAGGAGAAGCTGTTATCTACTCTTCAGATATATGATGTAAGAAATGTGTTTGGAATGTTGCAGATGGTAAAAATTGATAGGTCTCTGTTGCTGGTAAGTTCAAATGCAAACTTTTTCAAACTGGGAAAAAAGTCTCAATTCAACGTTTTTTTTATATATATATATATATATATATATATATATATATATATATATATATATATATATATATATATATATATATATATATATATATATAGGACATTTTTGACCAATCTGTATAATCTGACCCAATCTGTATAATATGATTGAACTTGACTTTGTAAAGTGCCTTGAGATGACATGTTTCATGATTTGGCGCTATATAAATAAAATTGAATTGAATTGAACGTTCATCAGATCGGGCGCTGCTTTATAATTTATAATAATAATAGAACTTTATTGATCTCACAATGGAGAAATTCATTTCTGCATCTTTACCCATCCCCTCAGGGAGCAGTGGGCTGCCATGTGCGGCGCCAGGGGAGCAATCGGGGTTAAGTGTCTTGCTCAGGGACCCAGAATGGTAGTCTGTGGGAGTTGAACTCAGAACCTCTGGGACCCAAGATCAATGCTCTAACCACTAGGCCACCAGATTAACAAAAAGCATCTAGTGTGTGTCGTGCTTATAAAATTTGTATAAATGTAGTAAGAAATACTGCTTTTCTCTTTAGACAGAAGAAACGCGCCCTGACGCTCAAGTCAAGCATAAAGAAATAGGAGCATGCATACTGCGTAGGACCAATGATGTCAGAGCAATGAAGTGTCCCTAGGGTTAAAGTTCAAATCAAACCTACGCCCTTGATTCCATGTTACATTCTTTATAGTATGGGTTGGTACATTTCAGACGGATGTATAGCAAGGTATGTTTCTGTATCGTGTTTTAAATCCGTGCCCCATGTGCCCCCTTTTAACTTTGAGCACCTGCCCCTCCAATGGTCTCTGCACGTCCCTGATGTTGAGGTTTCCATCTCCTTCCAAGTTCACCAAACAGTGGAGAAAAGGTAGCTTGTTGTCGTTGGCATCCTCTCTGGTGAACTTCATGTTGTTGTCCACCGAGTTGATGTGTCTTGTGAAAGCTTCCACTTCTTTTAACTGGATTTTGACAAAGGTGACATCCACATATCTAAACCAGTGGCTTGGTGGTGTTCCTCTGAAGGTTCCCAAAGCTCTCTTTTCCATTTCTTCCATGTAAAGATCGGCTACAACTGGTGACACTGGAGATCCCATGGCACAACCATGCTTCTGTCTGTAAAAATGATCACTGAACTTGAAATAAGTTGTAGAAAGACAGGAAAAAAGTGATTTTGTTGGGATTTTAGCTGAATGTGGGACAAAGCAGTACTTCGCTGCAGGGCGAAACAAATATGCTGCAGGGTTCTCAACTTTTTATATCTGGTGTTTGTATTTAATCAAAACTTTGTGGAACCACATTTCACAGTTACAGCAGAACGAAACCAGCAGTCAGAGATTTTCTGTCAGAATCAGTTTTCAAGACCACAGTCTGCTAGATTTGGATCTGGACTTTGACTGGGCCATCCTAACTCATGAACATTCTGTGACCTTCAGCTTTCTTCCAGGGCTGTCCTGGATTTAGCTCCATCTATATTCTGGTCTCTACGGAAGACATGCCTCCCCACAGCATCATGCTGCCACCACCAGTTAATGTTTGGATCACCAGGAAGGTAGTTTTTGGATGATAGGAATATCCTAATAAAAGAGGGTGAATATACCCACATGCTTCACTTTTCAGAATTTCATTGGTGAAATGCTGTAAAAACGTTTCACCAACGTTTCTTAACTACCGTGCTTTCATTTGTGAAGAAAAACCCAGAAATGTGTGACTGCAACATGACAAGATGTGAAAAAGTTGAATGGATTTGAATACTTGTGAGTAACGTAACGATCATCAGTATTTTAAGACCTAATGGGAGGCAACAGCAGAACGAAAGAAAACTGAAGCAGAGTTCAGGAAACTCAACACAGGCTAAATAAAACCTGAAGATCTGAGCAAACATTCGTTCAAAAAGGAAAGAATAATGACAGATGTTCCTCCACATAACCTTTCACTGAGGAGAAAACAGAAACCTCTACAGTTTAAAACACAAAAACTGTTATTTTTCTATAAATGAGTGCTAATAAAAAAAGCAACAGCAGTCGCTCCACGTCACAATCCTGGAGCTGAAAGCAGAAGAACTGTTTGTCCTGCTCTCCTTCACTGCAACTAAAATGTAAAAAATATTAATTAATTTTAAAGTTTGTTAGTGAACAAACATTTAATGAATACATTTTTAACAACATAGAAAGGTGAAGTACCAGATTTAGTGAGACTGTTCACCTTTTCAGAGAGCTCAGCTTCGTCCTGATTGGCTGTTACGGGTCTGTAAAAAACGGGATTTTTTAAAGGGTTGCAGTGAAGAGCAGCGAGGAGTCAATATCTTATTGTCACAGAATCAGGTCAGGATTCTCACAGAGGAGTCGAGTTAACAGCAACACCGAGCAGGAAATTTAAAGCTTCACGGCTCAAAAGCTTTAAAGAGGCTCCAGTGAACATTATGCTGTGGATTTTTACACTTTCACATCAGATCGGAATTGGAGAACACGTCAGTTTATTTATTACCAGATGTAGTCAGACCTGTCTTTTTCTAACTGTCCATTCATGATCTTCAACCTTTAACCCGTAGTCTCAGATGGAGCTGTTGGGTTTCTGGTCACGTCCCTATGAATATAATATACATTATATTTCACTTTGAGAGGATGATCTGATGTGTTTTATTCTAGAGAGAAATATTATTCCTACAACGAGAATATCTCACATGGCTGATCTTCCCAAGGTGGACGTTGGAGCAGATCAAGTGTTTCTAACTGGGGGGGGGGGTCTATCTACATTAGTTATTAAGCAAGAAGCATGGCTGACCCTCAACAGTTCAGGACTGTGGGAGGAAGCCAGAGTAACCTGAGAGGACCAACATATGCACAGGGAGAAGATGCAAACTCCATGCTCAGACCCCTGGTTGGGATTTGAACCCAGGACCTTCTTGCTGTAAGGCAACAGTGCTATAAATTGGCCTGATAAATATGGCCAAAACTATGAATGTTTTTAAAACTAAACTGTCATTCAAGGATGTTTCTGTTCTGAGTAATATTTCGTTTCTATAAATGTGATATCTGCGATATACTGGCGACCTGTCCAGGGTGAACCCCGCCTCTCGCTCATTGAACGCTGGAGATAGTTTTAAAGTTTATATGAAGAAAGTATTCTTACTGCTGTAAGATGACTTTTATTTGAAACCATACTGTAATAGTCAAGGGGTAACTTCATATTAATATAGTTTGTCAATTATGTCAGTTTTGCTTTGTTCAGAGGTGATATTTTGATCATAATACGTCATCCATTGTATGTTTGACTTGTGATAATCCAGAAATTAAATGTATTCCAAGAACGTACATTTATCAAATATTACAAAACCAACTTTAAGAAGGACTTTATTCCTGACAAAAAAATAAACATTACATTACGGTGAAACAGGATTGGCTAAGGCCAAGTTCAAGTCCTCGTGGATTGAGAGGCAAAAACTCTGCAAGCTTTAGACCCGACCCGGCCAACATCTTTCAGTGTGGTTCCTGTTAAAGAAATTTCTCAGTTTCTGCTGAAAAATCTGCTTCACATCAAGTAGGAGCTAAAATAAATCAAACTTCTCACATACAAAACATAATATGACTAACAGCAACAATAATTATTACACATTTATTTCCAAAGGGAAATTCTTGTTTAATCAAAATGTTTCATTGAGTTTAAACAAAGTCTGAAAACAGATCACTGCATGTGCAGCTAACCACCGTTAACTGATGATCAAAGATAAAAGGTTGAATGTTTTGGTTTTTACTGATCTGTAAATAAGGAACGTCACGTCAGCAGGAACCAGGACCCCTCTGACCCACCCTTAGAACCGTCCATGGTTCCCCCTCATCGGTTCCTTCAGTCAGGTGAGGTTATTGATGACGAATCCCTCTTTCTCCTGAAGGATGGAGAAGAAAATGTCTTTGCAGGCATCACCAGCTCTCAGGCAGATGAAGATCTCCCTCATCTGAGACTGAGTGGTCTGCAGACGCAATATTTGGTCATAAGTTTCCTGCAGGATAACGTTCCTCTGTAAAAGTCCATCTAAGATGGGTGCAATGTTGGTGACTCTTTGGATCAACTCTTCTCTGTGTCTGTCCACAAAGTGCTCCCCTGTGGAGAAAGAATTGAGACAAAAGCTGATTTCATCCTGATGGAAAGCCTGAAAGTGAAAACATTTCATCCATAGAGAAAGCTCTGATTGGACCTCCTGCCACTTATGTGTCTCTAATGTTAACGACGTGCAGAAGAATGATTTTTAACTCTCAGTAACTTTCTGTCACTTCATACCTTCTGTCTTCACAGCAGCAGCTTCTGTTGGAGCGCCTCCTGCTGACACAAAGTGAGAGGAACAGAAATATTTCAGTGAAATAGTTTTAATTCAGCTTTAATGAGGATAAAACGTCCAGCAGGATCCAACCAAAGGCTTCCCTTCTTACTCGTACCATCATACTGGACTCTTGTGTTTCCAGCTAGTTATTGTGATTGTATAGAAGTTGCATGCTGGATGATTTACTTATGGGGATTATACATTTTTAAAATAGTTTTATCTTTTATCATCAGATTCCTTAAATCCCATTTTTCCCAAATAAATGAAGCATCTTACCTTCAAAGGAACCAGACTTGGGATGATCATCTAAAAAACAAAAACAATCGTAATGTTTTATATTCAGTTTCATTTCCGCCACTCTATATTTATCATTAAGGAGGAAATACAGCAGAGATGTAGCAGCAAAGCGCCAAACGCTTATCCTACGCTTGGGTTAGCTTTTCATTTTAATCAGTAAATGAATTTACACTAGAAGCATAATACGTGCGTACAGCGTGCGTTTTACGCTACGTGACCGTTAAATTAAGCAGTAAATACACCGGGTGCGTAACGTAAGCGGTGCAACTTCTAACACCTTGTTGATAAACTGAGACTCGACTATTATTTTGGGATAATTTCGGAAGTGAACTTTGACACAGGATGCTGTTTTTTCCGTTTGTTCCCTGCCAAACAGGAGCATATATGCGCAAAATTAGAAGTTCAATCTAATGTAGGCGTTGCATAGTGTAAATACGCGTATATTATGCTTCTAGTGTAAATTTATTGACCAAATAAAATGAAAAGCTAGCCTAAGTGCAGGATGCGTGTATGTTGCTTTGCTGCGCTGACGCGCTACAAACATGTCTGGTGTCTTTCCTCCTTTAGGTATATTTCCTCCCCATCCTGGACCCCACCTATTACACCAGCCCCCCCCAGGACCCTTCACGGATAAGTGGGTACAAACGATGGATCGATAATGAGCTGAACGATTGATGCTCATCAGGAGATATCTGAGTGGAAATGGAAAGATGTGATCATTAAGGCATAAACTGACCTTTCCGGATCTCGCAGTGCCAAACCTTTTCTGAACAAGTCTGCAGCAGCTCAAGGTTGAAGTTTCTGTCTGGATTCTGAATGAAAACCTCGTAGAAGTTTGGGTCCTGGCTGTCGTGCCTCAGAGTCATTTTCTGTGAAAGGACATGAAGTCAGTCTGACGTACAAAGACAAAAAGGTTCCCAGGCCATAAAGTCAGACTGGGACTAAACAGTTAGAATCAGTCTGTTAGTGTTTCCCTGAGATTCAGACTGAAAACCCAGTTTCTCCAGATGAGTCCAAACAGTACCGGGGGCTGAATTTTGGCGGTCTCTACGGTAGCTTTGAGAGCGAAGACACGGTCCATCTTCAGAGGCGTGTCTGGCCGCGGCTTCTTGATGACTTCATACCCGAGGGAGGTTTCTTCTCTGTGGATTGACTGTGAGGACAGCAAACAGTCGAGATGTTTCTCCTGGATTTTATCAACTGAAGACAAAGAAAACTGAAGAAATAAATTACAAATCATAAGAGAGTCCTCCCTCTCAGTAAGAGAAGCTAATAAACTGCCTTTATCCAGTTAAAATACGTCTGAAACGTCTTAATTCAGTTATTAGTTTCTTATTAGTTTCCGCTCTGAATCAAGGAGACGTTCTTTGAGCTGCAGGACTCTATATGAAGGTCTTCATCTGATCTGCCTGATTATTACAGGATGGTCAAGCAAACCTCATCATATGGTGCTGAGTGAGCTTAGATAGGTGGTTTAATGAAAGAACTGGGGATAAACACATCGCCACCAAGCTGTACTGGAAGAACAAAGCTCGGGCTGGATTATTAAATTTATGCCAGTAAGAAAAGATTATTATTATTATTAATATTGTCACATTCTAATTCTGGACCACAGAATCATGGGAAGGCTGACCAGACGGTCCACAGAGGGATGCATCCAACCATGTTCACAGAAAGTTGAGTGGAAGGACAAGGTGCCCCAACAACATGGATAGCTGCAGCCTTGACAACATAGTCAAGCAATTTCCATTCAAGAATTTGTAGAAACTTCACAAGTAGTAAATTGAGACTTTATCCTTAACCTTAACCAGGGCCTGCAATGAATTTGCTAACTTCTTTACTGAGAACATCCTAAAGATTAGAGGATCAGTTTGTACTACCATATCAACTCCAGAACCAAAGCTGTATCCAACTAGAACTGATCTTGACAAAATGTCCCAATTCAGCCAAATAAACCACAAAAGCTTAGAGCAGATCATTCAGCAGCTAAGTTCCTCCTCCTGCTGCCTTGATGTTCTACCCACAGCTTTCTTTAAGAAAGTTTTACCTGCCATAGCGTCTGATTTGACCCAGATAATAAACACGTCCCTTCTGTCAGGTGTTTTCTCCCAGTCCCTAAAAACAGCAATTATCAAACCACTGCTGAAAAAGAACAATTTAGACAAACTTCTACTCCAGAACTACAGACCCATCTCAAACCTCCCCCTGTTATGATATATTTTTCTGGGATGAACCCGGACACAGCACGCACACACAGAGTCAGTTCTTATGAGTGAGTTTTATTGAATAGTTTGGAAGATGGAGGATGAGACCAGAGTCTTTTCAACGGACGGAGGTGAAGGGTGTAGAAGCTGGCTGGCAGGTGGAGTGTGGAGAGACTGACCGGGAGGAACTCTGGAGCCGAGCACTGGAGAGCAGGACATCTGAGCCGAGCAGAGGCGAGCAGAGCATCGGAGCCGAACCGTGGCGAGCAGAACCTCAGAGCCGAGCAGATCATCAGAGTCGAGCAGATCATCAGAGTCGAGCAGAGGCGAGCAGAGCATCTGAGCCGAGCAGAGCATCAGAGCCGAGCAGAGGCGAGCAGAACGTCAGAGCCGAGCAGATCATCAGAGTCGAGCAGATCATCAGAGTCGAGCAGAGGCGAGCAGAGCATCTGAGCCGAGCAGAGCATCAGAGCCGGGCAGAGGCGAGCAGAACGTCAGAGCCGAGCAGATCATCAGAGTCGAGCAGAGGCGAGCAGAGCATCTGAGCCGAGCAGAGCATCAGAGCCGAGCAGAGGTGAGCAGAACGTCAGAGCCGAGCAGATCATCACAGGATGTCCGAGCCGAAGTGGAGGGCTGAACGTCCGAGCCGAGCGGTGGAGGTCTGAACGTCTGAGCCGAACGGTGGAGGTCTGAACGTCTGGGCTGAATACTGGAGGAAACAAAACTGTCGAAAAGTCTATGGGCTGACTGAAACAAGACCAGGTGAACGGAGTCTTCAGGCTGACGGGTACAAACGGAGCTGACAAGAAAAACTGGCAGGGACTGAGCGGGAGTGAACGCTATGGACCGGCGACGGGAACAGAAAGAGGTGAGTCTGATAAAGCGGTGGAAACAGGTGGAAGCAGTTGTGGGTTAATTGCAGCCTGCCAGGTGAAACTGATCAGGCTGCGCAGGAACAAGAGAGAGGGAGAGAGGCTCAGCATGCAGCCAATAAGCTGCATCCTGACAGTACCCCCCCCCCAAGGCCGGACACCGGACGGCCCAGAATCCCCACGCCGGGCGGGTGGAGGGGGCCCAGGAAGGCGGGCAAGAGTCGAAACCGAACTCTGAGGGACCAAAGAGCCTGCAAACACAAAAGGGGCCAGAGAATACGGGGAACCAAAGGGGCCAGAGAACACGGGGAACCAAGGAGCAAGAGAACACTGATGTGCCAAAGCCCAATCAGGGGGCGGCACATCAGGGAAAGGCACGAACGCTTGACTGCGCCGGGGGAAAAAGCGAGTGCTTGGCAGCGCTGGGGAAAGAGCGAGCGCAACACAGCGCCAAAGGGAAGGAACGGGCGCAACACAGCGCCAAAGGGAAGGAACGGGCGCAACACAGCGCCAAAGGGAAGGAACGGGCGCAACACAGCGCCAAAAGGGAAGGAACGGGCGTACACAGCGCCAAAGGGAAGGAACGGGCGCAACACAGCGCCAAAGGGAAGGAACGGGCGCAACACAGCGCCAAAGGGAAGGAACGGGCGCAACACAGCGCCAAAGGGAAGGAACGGGCGCAACACAGCGCCAAAGGGAAGGAACGGGCGCAACACAGCGCCAAAGGGAAGGAACGGGCGCAACACAGCGCCAAAGGGAAGGAACGGGCGCAACACAGCGCCAAAGGGAAGGAACGGACGTACACAACGCCAAAAGGGAAGGATCGGGCGTATGGAAACACCAAAAAGGGAAGGATCGGGCGTATGGAAACGCCAAGGGGAAGGAACGGGCGGATGGAAACGCCAAGGGCAAGGAACGGGCGTGTGGAAACGCCAAGGGCAAGGAACGGGCGTGTGGAAACGCCAAGGAGAAACAACGCCGAAGCGTGAGAGGAGCGCAGGGGCCCAAGGGGCGAGATCGCCGGGGCGTGAGGGAAACGCCGAGGCGAAACGGACGCATGACAGCGTCACGGGGAAAATATAGGCGTACGAAAACGCCAAGAGGGAAGAACGGACGTACTTAACGCCAAAGGAAAAGAACGGGCGTACAAAACGCCAAGGGGAAAGAACGGGCGTACTTAACGCCAAAGGGAAGGAACGAGCGTACTTAACGCCAAAGGGAAGGAACGGGCGTACTTAACGCCAAAGGGAAGGAACGGGCGTACTTAACGCCAAGGGGAAGGAACGGGCGTACTTAACGCCAAGGGAAAGGAACGGGCGTACTTAACGCCAAAGGGAAGGAACGGGCGTACTTAACGCCAAAGGGAAGGAACGGGCGTACTTAACGCCAGAGGGAAGAACAAGCGTACGACAACGCCAGAGGGAAGAACAGGCGTACGACAACGCCAGAGGGAAGAACAGGCGTACGACAACGCCAGAGGGAAGAACAGGCGTACGACAACGCCAGAGGGAAGAACAGGCGTACGACAACGCCAGAGGGAAGAACAGGCGTACGACAACGCCAGAGGGAAGAACAAGCGTACGACAACGCCAGAGGGAAGAACAGGCGTACGACAACGCCAGAGGGAAGAATAAGCGTACGACAACGCCAGAGGGAAGAACAAGCGTACGACAACGCCAGAGGGAAGAACAAGCGTACGACAACGCCAGAGGGAAGAACAAGCGTACGACAACGCCAGAGGGAAGAACAGGCGTACGACAACGCCAGAGGGAAGAACAGGCGTACGAAAACACCAAGGCTCAACAACTCCTGCTGGAACACGACTGGTGTACAGAAACGCCAGGGGAAAACCCGCCGGGGCGTGAGGGAAACACCGGGGCTTGGGGAAGAGAACGCCGGGCGCCAGGAAGAAGAATGCCGGGGCGCAAAGGGAACGCCGGGGCACAAGGGAAACAGGAATATCTAAAACACCAGGGAACAAGAACGGAGGACGTACTAACACGCCGAGGAACCGAGAAAAGAGGGCGTCCTAACACGCCGGGGAACCACGAATCAGAGGGCGTCCTAACACGCCGGGAAACCGAGAATCAGAGGGCGTCCTAACACGCTGGGGAACCGAGAATCAGAGGGCGTCCTAACACGCCGGGGAACACTAAATCTAAACGCCAGGAATACAAGACCTAAACACCAGGGAACTAGAGGGTGAGCTAGGCAGCAACAGGCCAAGCGCGCCAGAGGGCACAGACAGCGACTAAAGCACCGGAGGGCTCTGGCGGCGACCTGCGTGCACTGGGTAGCGACAGGCTGGCGTACCAGAGGGCTCAGCCGGCGACATAGGAGCGCCGGAGGGCTCTGGCAGCGACCTGCATGCGCAGGGCAGCGACAGTCTGGCGCACCAGAGGGCTCAGCCGGCGACATGGGTGCGCCGGAGGGCTCTGGCGGTGACCTGCGTGCGCTGGGCAGCGACAGGTTGGCGCACCAGAGGGCTCAGCCGGCAACATAGGAGCGCCGGAGGGCTCTGGCGGCAACCTGCAGGCGCAGGGCAGCGACAGTCTGGCGCACCAGAGGGCTCAGCCGGCGACATGGGTGCGCCGGAGGGCTCTGGCGGCGACCTGCATGCGCCTAAACAGGGGAACAACACAGAGACACTAGGGCAAGACAGAACAAACAACTACGGAAGGGAACTAAACTAACCTAAACAGGGCAAAACATACAACGAAAACAGGAGAAGGGTGTAGGGACCTAGAAAACGCAGGGCCCTTAGAGAGCGCAGGGACCTTAAAGAGCACTGGACTCCATCCAACGCAGGAACCCATACAGCGCAGGAACCCATAAGGCGCAGGAACCCCGACACCTAAATACTAAGGGGGAAAAAAAAAATAAAGACAAACAAAACTTAAGAAAAAACTAATACAGAACCAGACTAAAACTATAGGACTAGGACAGAAACTACAGGGGCTAGACAGGGACTACAGGTGCTAGACGAAACTACAGGGTTCAAAACTAGAACAGGAACTACAGGGTCTAAAACTGAGACTCAAAAACAAAAACTCAGAAGACTAAAGGCGAACCTAGAATACTAAATCAGAGCTAAGGCTAAAACAAGATGACGGAGAACAAAAAAAAACCCGAACTCGCTGACTAAGAAAACCAAAACTAGACTACTAAAGAAAAACCCGAATGACTAGAATAAACCTGGAACACAAAACCCGGACAAAAACAACAAAATAAAACACAATTCTCAAAAGCAACATAATTCTCAAAAAATCCTAAGTAAACCAAAAACTAAGGTTGAGCCAAAACAAAAGAACAGATGGCGGAAATAATTCTTCTAAAACAAATAAAAAAAATATACAAAAAGACTAGAAACAAAAGCAGAACTAGAACACAACACCAAAAAACAACTCCAAACAAAAACCAGAAGGCGCTGGGCAGCAACGTCTGAGTATGCTGGGCAGCAGCAAAAGTTAGCGCTGGGCAGCGACGGCGAGGAGCGCCGTCCTTAATGCTGAGCAGCGGGGAAGGCGGACCAGGAAAACAGAGTCAGAGGCGGGGCGTCGCGGATGCGACCCCGGCAGACGAACCAGGAGCGTGGCGTCGCAACTCAGCGACCCAGGCAAGACGAATCCAGGAGCGTGGCGTCGCAACTTTGCGACCCAGGCGAGACGAGACGGAAACGTGGAGTCGCAACTCAGCGACCCAGGCAAGACGAATCCAGGAGCGTGGCGTCGCAACTTTGCGACCCAGGCGAGATGAACCGGAGGCGAGGCAGATCCTACCAGCCTCTACACCAGGCTCTGTGCGTGCTCGGGTTCATCCCTTGGCCGGTCCATAATGTTATGATATATTTTTCTGGGATGAACCCGGACACAGCACGCACACACAGAGTCAGTTCTTATGAGTGAGTTTTATTGAATAGTTTGGAAGATGGAGGATGAGACCAGAGTCTTTTCAACGGACGGAGGTGAAGGGTGTAGAAGCTGGCTGGCAGGTGGAGTGTGGAGAGACTGACCGGGAGGAACTCTGGAGCCGAGCACTGGAGAGCAGGACATCTGAGCCGAGCAGAGGCGAGCAGAGCATCGGAGCCGAACCGTGGCGAGCAGAACCTCAGAGCCGAGCAGATCATCAGAGTCGAGCAGATCATCAGAGTCGAGCAGAGGCGAGCAGAGCATCTGAGCCGAGCAGAGCATCAGAGCCGAGCAGAGGCGAGCAGAACGTCAGAGCCGAGCAGATCATCAGAGTCGAGCAGATCATCAGAGTCGAGCAGAGGCGAGCAGAGCATCTGAGCCGAGCAGAGCATCAGAGCCGGGCAGAGGCGAGCAGAACGTCAGAGCCGAGCAGATCATCAGAGTCGAGCAGAGGCGAGCAGAGCATCTGAGCCGAGCAGAGCATCAGAGCCGAGCAGAGGTGAGCAGAACGTCAGAGCCGAGCAGATCATCACAGGATGTCCGAGCCGAAGTGGAGGGCTGAACGTCCGAGCCGAGCGGTGGAGGTCTGAACGTCTGAGCCGAACGGTGGAGGTCTGAACGTCTGGGCTGAATACTGGAGGAAACAAAACTGTCGAAAAGTCTATGGGCTGACTGAAACAGGACCAGGTGAACGGAGTCTTCAGGCTGACGGGTACAAACGGAGCTGACAAGAAAAACTGGCAGGGACTGAGCGGGAGTGAACGCTATGGACCGGCGACGGGAACAGAAAGAGGTGAGTCTGATAAAGCGGTGGAAACAGGTGGAAGCAGTTGTGGGTTAATTGCAGCCTGCCAGGTGAAACTGATCAGGCTGCGCAGGAACAAGAGAGAGGGAGAGAGGCTCAGCATGCAGCCAATAAGCTGCATCCTGACACCCCCTTATCAGTAAGATTATTGAAAAAGCTGTATTTCAACAATTAAAACACCTTCTTAACAACGACCAGCCGATTTGACGTTTTCCAGTCAGGTTTCCGTGCTCACCACAGTACAGAGACCGCCCTGATCAAGGTGTTTAATGACATCCATATAAACACAGACTGTGGAAGAACCACCGTGCTGGTTCTATTGGACCTCAGTGCAGCATTGATACTGTGGATCACTCCATCCTGTTAGAACGTCTGGAGAACTGGGTCGGCCTCTCTGCTACAGCTCTCTACTGGTTTAAATCCTACTTAAAGGACTTTTTTGTATCAGTAGGTGACTTTAGATTAGAGATGACAAAAATCACATGTGGGGTTCCCCAAGGGTCCATCCTGGGTCCCCTCCTATTCAATATCTACATGCTCCCTCTAGCTCAGATAATAAAAAACATCAGCTACCATCACTATGCAGACGACACACAGCTCTACATCACCATGTCACCAGGTGACTATGAACCAGTTCAGGCACTGAGTAAATGCCTAGAAGAAATCAATGCATGGTTGTGTCAAAACTTTCTTCAATTGAATAAAAACAAAACAGAAGTAATAATTTCTGGACCAATAGAGGAGAGATCCAGAGTTGGCTCACAGCTTCAGCTGCTTCAGCTAAAAACCACCAATCAGGCCTGAAACTTGGGAGTAGTGATGGACTCACACCTGAACCTCCATCTAAAGACAATTACAAAGTGGACCTTCTAGACCCTGGAGAACATTTCCAGGACTAAAGGACTGATGTCTGAGCAGTCTCACCAAAGTGGATCAGACAACTGCAGCTGATCCAGAACCTGCTGCCCGCGTCCTCACTAAGACTAAGAAAGTAGAGAACATGGACCCGGTTCTGAAGTCCTTCCATGGCTCCCTAGATCTCAGAGAATAGACTTTAAAATCCTTCTGTTAGTCTATAAATCCCTGAATTAGCACCTAAATCCATCACAGACTTTTCTTTTCCTTTGACTATTCTAGTTAAACTGTTTCACTGAAACAGCGTTAGTTCAAGTTTGTAGTCCAAATGTTTTAAATATTTGCTTTTAGTTTCAATTTTCCCATTTTTATTTTGTTTCTTCATTTAATTCCAACTTGCTTGTATTCAGTTTTTATTTTCCTACATTTTAATTACGTAAAGCACTTTCCATTGTCTATCAATACAGATAAATTTGTCTTGTCTTAGTGCTTTCAACTCTGCTTCTTTTCAGTATTTATGACCTTTAGCTTATAAGCTTTTGATACTATTTCAAACTGCTGTCTAATGAAATACTTTCCTCCAAACTTGAACTTTGTTGGATTTTTTGTTTTTGTTTTTGGGGGGGACTTTTTTTGGCTCTAGTGGCTTGCTTTTTGTGACAGTAGGCTGACTGGAAGGGAGTGGAAGAGGGGGAGACCAAGGGTCGGATTCTAACCCAGATCAACCGCATCGAGCACTAAGGCCTCCATATATCTTTAATTATTTAAATCTAAGTAGGAACAAACTGTGTCAATAATGATGCTGAATATCAGTAGGTTCTGCTGCCCACTTGTTCTGCTTTCTGTTGAAAGGAGAAACTTCATTCTCAAAAGGACATTAATTGTGTTTAAATGAAGGATGTAATGATGAAAATAAGAAGAGTCACCAGTTTCAGTGCAGGGTCCAGTGGGATCAGGTAGATGTGCAGTTTGAGGAACGGCGTCTTGGGCTGATAGTAAATCAATGTGTTGCAGGTGATTTTTGGAGGGAAAAAATAATTTATCAGAGCTGCTAACAAAGAGAAAACAGGATCTCTTATTCTGACATGCGTCGCTGTGACCCCGGTCACTTTTTCCAAAACATCTCCGCTGTCATTCACATGTAGGACTGCAAAGTTCTCCAGTAACTGAGGAACACCATCTGAAACAGCAGAACGAGAAGCTCATGGATAAACATCTGAATCGGCCCTGAAAACACCAACTATAAATAAATTAGAATATATTTCTTTGCTCCTACCGATGCAGACCCAGTGGGGCAGCTGCACCTCCATCATCTTCCCACTGAAGACGGTGATGTCCATTAACGGACCTGCAGGCCGGTATCCTCTGCCTTCCATCCTCAGCATGTGTCCGTTCCAGGAGCAGAACCGGTACCGAAAGCTGACCTTTTCCTCACAGACCCAACGCAGACCAGAGACCCGACACTCAAAGTGGCCCGCTTCAGACCGGAGGCTGAAATTAAAGAAGTTTGAGTTATTTATGTGAGAATATGGTTTATTGTTAAAAAATTAAACATCAGGGAAACAGTTTTGTGTAAAACACAAAGTGAGCTGTAGGTTCTGCACAGCCGGAGCTTTATGTACAGAAGACCAGCAGCTCTTATACTAAAGGTTGGCGGTAGGGAAAAATCCTGAATTCAGATGTACAAAACTGCGCAGATGGGTCAGTATTGCCTTGATATATCCTATGGTGCGTGGAATTGGATGTACCTGCAGGGCCGCCCCAATTACATCTGGAAATCAGTAAAAATAGCCGGAAGTCACCCGCTGCCACGCGTCCAAATAACCATCAGTGCTGCATCAGACATCAGTGATTCACTTAAGAAACTGGCTGAAAATATAATGTTTTTCTCATCAAACCCATCCTGTTCTACAATATTAAACTCAAAAGGCGGTGCAGCTGCTGCCTTGAGCTCAAGTAGGCTGTAACTAGGGTTGTCAAAAAGATTGGTACTTTGAAAAGTATCAATACTCAAACGCTGTATCCCGATACAATACTAATTTGGCATGGTATCGATACCAAATATTTTAGCATATGAGGCAAACGAAGAAGAGAAACTTAAAGATCTTGACAAGCCTGTGTGCAAACCGACCTTTAAAGTGTTTGGCCAAATAAAACTTGGTCAAACATCTCAAGGACCGACACCCTGGCCTTCATGGTGAATTCTGACAGGTTAATAAATTAAAGTTTCCATTCATAATTTATTATGAATGGAATAAATTATGAATGGACATATTATTGATGTTAGCGCGATCAGTGGTCATGCTAATTTATTTAGCATTTATTTGCAAAGTTATTTAATAAAAAACATAGCCGTTATTTAATCATTTATAAGGGATAACAACAGAAAGAACATGTTAACTTCTGTTCTCATTAACCCCCTTTCAGCAGCCAGAGCCACAGCCAAAGGAGCAGTGGAAGTGTGGGTGTGCTGCAACCCCACACTGGATTGAAACTGTAACCTGCGCCATAGTCAGTGTGAGCCTTGGGGAAATACTGCAGACGTTGTGTCCGCACATCTCATTTCCGCGTGGAACCTTAAGCTTTAAGAACTCCATAGATCAGCCGCGTGTGCTACCACTGCACCACTGCTGCGCACCAAGGCAGGTCAAAAGTATGCATGGATTAAAGCAGACTTTTATGTAACACTGATTTTTGCACATGCCAAGTTGGATGTTAAGCATTGCGCTGCAAGTTCTTTTTGGCGTATGCAAGCTTCGTACATGAGCCCCCTGCTCTTCTTGGGTTTTACCGGTAGGTTGGAGCTTCGTCTGGAGATGTCCAGTCCTCCTCAGGGTCAACTTTGGTCCAGCTGCAGGAGTCCTGCTGCAGGGCATCATTCCAGAGGTTGCTTTTTCACACTTTACTTAGATTAAACAAAGTAAAGACCAGGACCATAAAATGGATCCATTACCTCGGCACTTTTACAATCCACCAGATCCAAACTTGGTGAAAGTTCTTCTGGAAACACAGTGAGGTTGCAGCATTAAAATCATTAAGGCGATCAGAACGTTCTCTGTTCTGACAGAACAGAGATTTATTTAATATGACTGACAGCTAAAGATAAACACATTTTTATCTTATTTTTTAACTGCTGGTCAAAGTTGGACATATTCTTCCCCTTGAAACAGAACATTTAATGATTGGCTGCCAGGGACCCGTTTTTAAACCTGTTGGTAGTCACATGCTCAGACTTACCAACGGGTTTAAATAAATCTTCTTGAATGCTTTTATGTTATGAATATAAAGTTATGAATGCCTCATTGTAATGCTTTACCTACTTTTCTTATGTATATTCCTTATGTACTTGATCAGATATGGGTTATATCACCAGGTGACACTGAGCCAGCCCTCTCTGAACATCGGACTTACCATCAGGTTTAAATTCAGGTCCCTCGCAGTCATCTCGAGTTTGCCCTGATGAAGGCCAAAGAGATGAAACACGTTGACATTTTTTAGCCATTTGGCCATGTTTAAATGAAGGCTTTTTTAGAAGAATCGTCACTTTTTGAGTGCCTGAGTTTACTGTTCTTTACTTGTTTCAAATAGATATTAATGAGGATAAACATCCTGAAGGACCCAGGAGTAGAGAAGGTCCTCACCTTTGATCCCAGAGCTGGTCTGTGGAAGCATCTTTAGCAGATCGGTTCTGTTCATATCCATAAAGACTTTCCTGGTTTCCTCCACAGCCCTCGGCCCCAGCTCCTCCACCATCACATCCACCAGATCGCTTTTGCTTTTAATTTCTGTCACGCTCCAACCCGTTACTTCTGACATACGCTCCTGATAAACCATCCGCTGCAGGAGTTTCTTAAATACTTGAAACTCTGACCTATTCAGACAGCTGAATGTTTCCAAAAGCAGCTTTTTGACAACTGCCATTATTGCCACCTGGAATATTAAGGACAATTATGAAGTATTTAATAAATTCTCCAAAACAAGAACAATAATACAACACATTAATCCATCTGGTAAAAGGAACTTGTTTGTTTTTTTCTGAAAATATATATTTTTATAGAATGATCCTTTGCATTGGTTAACCTCATTGGGACTTTCGACATCTTTCATAACATTTTTTCAGATCATTCTACATGTATATGATCTTTTTTTAAACCTTTAAAGCCTGATCTAGGTAATTGTGAGGAATCTTCACATTAAAAAAAGAAAATCTTATATTGTTCCTTTAAACAAAGAAAACAGGCTTTCAAAATTTCTTTGTATCATTGTTGATGCGTAAGACCAAAAAATACTTTTTCTTCATGTTTTATGCATTTTTATATAGGGTGTGTAAAATATATTAAACCTCTATTGGTTCAACTTTGGTTCAACTTTGTTGAAGAGGTAGAGGTCTCAGAAATATTGGATTAAAAGTGAATACAAAACAAAATATTTGGAGTTTTAGGGTTATGAGTCACATTATTTATTTTTACTGAGTATCTTTCGCAAATTGCCAAATATGTTTAAAATCAACATTGAATGTTTCTCTTCTTGGCTCTTTAAAGGGGACACATCCTGCAAATTCCACTTTAATCCATCTTGGTGTCTGCGTAGATATCTTTATATTCTGGTTGTGTCATATTTTTCAATTATTCATTGAGTTTTGTCTGTTTTCTATTACGTATTTGTTTTAACAATTACGTTACAGTATTTGCTGCAGAGCTGCTAAATGAGGTCAATCAATTTAACAAATCCACCATTTTTTTCTCAGAGAAATTTCTTGTTCCAGCCTGAGGGATGTCGGAGCTACAAGTGAGAAAATGTTTTGGTTGTTGGGTGTTTTAAACTACACAATTCATTACGCCATTCAGCAGCAGACTACAAAAATGGCTAAACAGGGTGGAGTGGAACCAACTGCGACCTGAAAGTGTTGAGTGCATCCTTTAGATTTAAAGAGACAGTACCAAAACAAGTTGCTCCCAGACACGCCTCAGACCAGGGGTAAAAGACGGGCTGTGTGGCAACAATAACGAGGAATTCAGACCAAAACTGCACCTACACTTTATATAGAACGCAACTGTTTGCTTTCAATGTCAAAAGAAAGGATTTAAAAACATGATATTTGGTTTAAGGCTTTTCTGTTCTGTCTCTCAGCAGAGAAGGTCACCCCCCCACCCCTGCTGCTGCTGTATCTTGTCTTTCTGAGCTCTCTCTTCATATCATCCAAACTCTGGAAACTATGGATCTGGTCAGCTGGTCTCTCAATGCTATTGATCAAATTTCTTCAACGAGAAGGCAGGGAAAAGGGGACACATCCTGTCCTGATGGGACACATTACGTGGGATACACCCTAGATTCTTGGAACAGGTGGAAAATTGTGTTTTTCGATTTTGTCAGTCAAGGACGTGGAAGACGTATACATGTTTGGATTCATGATACTCGGATTTCTTCTATTTGGATTCGGAGGATTTGTACCAACAAATGTCGGTAGCAATTATGGTCTCGATCAGGCTGCCTGCTGCATATGATGCGATCACTAAGGCCGTGAACGAGCAGAACCATAAGTTGGAGGAGCAGAGCTGTAAGCTAGATGTGATGGAACGCAGACTGGCTTCAGTGGTTGAACTCTGAAATGAGATGGGATAAAATCTGGATGTGAAACGCGGAAAAAAGCCCAACAAATTTGGAATATTGGATTAGAGATGTGGAGCCAGTGACAAAGGACTTTAAAGCTGACGGAAAAGTTGGTGGAGCTTGTTCTCAAAACAAATAGTGTATTTGGATTAGGTTTCCCTACTTTTCTAAAACTCCCCTGGATGTTATGGCGGGAGGGCCCAGAACTACTCCCCCGCTCCCTTCTCCCCCGCGGACATCTGTGGATGCATTCAGAACTGTTGCGCCGGTTGATAAACTTTCCATCATATCAAGGAAAATGGCCCTCTGGTCAGTGTTCATGGACAAACTGAACAAACATTCACTCACCCTTGTCTGGTCATATGTGCTTTTCTCGTGCGAGGTTTTTTAATTTTTCAAACTGTATCCTGGAAAAGGATAAAGTGTGAAATATGTATTTATTTTACTCTCCCTCCCCAAATGTGTCTCCGATCTTTTCACATAGTTAAAGGCAGCGCCCTATCGTAACCTCGTCAGGCGGGGTCCTCAGCAGCAAGGCCTCAGTCAATCGTTTCCCCGAAATGTTTGTGATGTATGCGATGAACGGTTGTACTGGAACTGTAATTTCCCTCTGGGATTATTAAAGTATTTCTGATTCTGATTTTTTGCAGCATGAAAGCTGGGTTATTACTCACTTTCTGGATCAGAGCGGAGCTCCGTTTCCTCTCAAAGCATTTCTCTAAGGAAAGAAGCAGAAAATCATTTACACCACTAAATATTGAATAAATAATGTTTCCTGTTGAACGTATTTATCCTCTTACTTTCTACGTATTCTGTCAGGCTGAACACCAGATCGGGCCTCTCCATCTTGGCAAACAGTTCTTCAATCTTGTCCACGGGGTTGTGGCTGTAGGTCTGCACCATCAAAAGCACGGTTTCCTGCAGACCCGCCTTCATGCCCAGCAACCTCCATGAGATGCTTAAATATGGACCGTTACACTGATCCCAACTAAGGATGTTCTGGATAGCTTTTACATCCCGGAAAGTCAGATCAGCCAGCTGTTCCAGCAGCAGCTTTACAACAGACTCTGTGTCTTTTACCTGGTGGAGAACAAAATGCTTACGATTAACGCCACAAGGACAGGAAGAGTTAAGCTGCTGAAAAAATAACAAGTCGGTAGATTTTGCTTTAGTCATGTTATGTTAAACTGGTTACTTACTTCCTGCTTCAGTTCAGACCAAAAATCCTCCACAAGGGGTTCAACTGGAAGGAAGATTAGTGATTCAGGTCATTTGGTCTTAATATTCAAATGTTTGCACAGGCTAATTAAATATTCAAAAACAAAGCAGGGAGGAAGAACTACAGGCGTCAGTGCTTCAACTTTAAAACTGGGTTTAAAAGTTAAAAACATCCAACGGGACATTTCTGTGACTGTGAGAGTTTAATAGCACTTTCTGTGACTTACTGGTGCAAAATTACTGAAAATATTTAAAAGATCACATCTGGAATGAAGAATCACATAAAATGTATAAACTAAATACAATAAATTGCTGTTTCTCTATAATATCTGATTTTGTTTAATTTCTGCAAACTTCTAGTTCAAAAGTAATTTTTTCTAAATATATTATTGTAGGGAATTAATATTAATAATTCAATTGACCTATTTACATATTATTAACAGGTTTGCTCATGTTACCTTTAAAGCTTGAACTTTCCACTAGAAGGTCTTCTACCAGATCGGACCATTCCATGTCCATCAGAACCTCGTGGGTCACCTGCAGATACCGATCTCCACACGTTCTCCACATCCTATTCACTAACTCTGCCCTGTTTGCAAACTCCATCACGCTCCATGGGATTTGTGGAAGACCCTTCTGGAACTGAGTCAGCTGCAGGAACCATTTGAATTTTTGGAACTCGTGCTCTTTCAGATCAGTCAGTGTTTTCAGAACCAAGTCCTTCAAGGCAGCTACAGCTGAAACCTAAAAGAATCAAAAGAAAATGTTTTTCTTTGCAGTCATTAGAAAATGGTTAGATGATTTTAATGATTTTAATTTAAAGGGGACATAACATGCAAAATCCACTTTTTCAGCCATTGAATGTCTTTCTTTGTGTGCTTGGGGTCTCTGGAAGTACTGAACAGTTGAATTTAGTCTTCCAAAGCGTTATTTAGATAACTTTGGATTCTTTTTGGGTCATATTTGTCCAGCGCTTCAGAATTTCCTTTTACATAGAGCTTAAATAAGGTAATGGGTGTCCCACCATTTTTCCACCATGTTTAGTTGTTGCTTCAATTTTGGAGTCCCACCTTAAGGATGCGAAAGCCCTCAGTGGACCAGTCTAAATGTTCGGTTGTGTGATCTTTCTGAAAACATTTCAACACCTATCCAGGAGTCTTTGTCAGTTCTGGCGGCTCGCACTGAGCAATCTGCAGTTGGAGCGCTGCTGTTTCTAAGGACATGGAGGTCCATCCTCCGAGGTACATTCTCAGTCAGATACAGATCAGTGACCCAATGCCACTGTCCTGGGTCATTAGAAGCTTTTGCTTGGTGTGAGTGGAGGACTTGGTCACCTGAATCATGACGAGATGCTGATGTAATCTGAATGATGGGGAATGTGCGGCTTGGGGACTAAACTATGGCAGCTATTAGTTTGCTGTTGCAATTACGCGGCTAACTGAGAATTTGCACAGGCATGTTGTTGGGTGTATTAACCCACAAAAGTCACTCCTCCAGCCAAAATCATCAGAACTTTGTTGACGTGCCTGGTTAAATGTATCGATCGTGGGATTGTACCCGCATCAGTTGGGAAAGTCCTCCTCATTTATGTGAAGCACTTCAAGAATCAAAGTTTTAGTAAGTTCTGCCAGTAATGAAGAGACTTCACCTGACTGAGGCCTCAGTTCCTTCTGAGTATAGAAACGAAGGACAGCAACGTGGCGAGCTGCCGGTAACTCTGAAATATCAACAGACTTTATTTTGGATCTCATAGAGTTTGAGTTTCTTGAGAGCGCGGCCGTAGTGCCCATTTCAATAAGCATTATGATAATAGCAGCATTGATTTCTCTTGCTTTGGGTCAGACTCTGGCTTGAACATGTAAGGCTGAATCGAAACAGCTTTCGCTGACATTTTTCAAATGAATTTTGGAATAAAAAGTTTCTCTTGCTTTAGATAATAGTATCTCAGCAATTAAACTACAAAGATGTTGAAGGGGATGGAGAGGACTGCTGTGGTAGATGGCGGTGTGTGAAAGGTCACAGCAACACAGTGTAAAAAAGACGCTCTGTGGAGCTTCACTGACAAAGAACTCAGACCAAAGCAGTTCCACTTTACATAGACCACAACTGAAGGATCTGAATGTGTAAGGGATTTAAAAGTATGATAATTGCCCTTTAAGGTATTCCCACCGCCTTTCAGTGCTGTGGGCTGGGTTAGTTGGGGAACATTTCTCTGAATCATCGGCTGTAAAACCTGGCAAACACCAGCGCAACAAGAACGAGCTTGAGGAAGGAAACGTCTCGTAGCAGACGGACGAAAAAAGTCCAGTATGAGTCGACCGATGCTCCTAAAACTACAAAAGGGCAAAGGGGGAAAACGGCCGCTTAAAAAGAGCCTTTATGCCTCCTTAACATCCTTAAAATCTGAAGACGTAGGCAAAGAATTAACCATAAAAATATCTTCCCCATTGGATCATTTTAATTCTTTGTTAATGTGTGGTATGAACTTTACCAGGTCTTTACCCGACCAAATAAATATTATATGATGCTTTCCTCTGAAGGGTCGCAAACATCTGACTTTACTCACTCTGCATATTTCTTCTTCATCAAACCGTTTTCCTGTGGAGACATGTGGGAATTTAAATTAAGAAAAATTATGTTGCAAAACAGTAAAGTTAAAATAGAAAATAAGCATTAGAAATGTTATATTATGGACAATGTTAACTTTTTCTGTTAAATCTGTTTTTTCATGTGAATGCTTTGTCTTTCATTTCTTACTTTTGGCTCTGGATCCGCTGTCCTCCATCTGTTCCCCCTGATCCGTCCTCCTAAAGGACTTTAAAATCTTCTCTGCCACCTCCATGGGTCAGCACCACTAAAAACACAATTTTCTTTAGCTCCAGCCTTCCCAGATGCACCCGTTCAAAGTTCATAAGGGTCCTACTCAGAAAACGTGTCTTAAAGGCCTTCTGCTCACTGGGACTCAGATCAGCCAGTGTTTCTAGCAGCAGCTCTACCCTCACCTGTTCATGTTATAGCATGTTCACAGACCAGGAGTAAGTTTTCAGCTTTGATGGCTGCAAATGATCACGTCACAGTAATAGTAGAGATTTCATCAATCAACTGGACGGACAGACGGAAAAGGATGTGTCCAAACCCAGAGGCTGCATCCTTCGAAGGCCAGATTTGTAGGCCGATTACGTCACGTCGATGTTGTCCAGATTAGAGAACTCCTTAGAAAGCAGGCCAACGAATGTTTCCTTCTTCTCCCTAGATTGAAGATGTGTGTCCTTCGTGGCCCACCCTATCCAGGATAAGTGAAAATCTATGAATAAAGTGGGAGATAAGACGTTTCTGTGACATAATAGTAACTTTAAAAAGGTTTTTGGGTGAGAATTTAGCTATGTAAAGCGGAAATATCTTCTTGGTGAATTGACATATCGCTTAATCGCAAAAGTGCTCTGACTTCCACAGTGAGTTAAAAGCAGAAATACTTCAGTCAGATATCTAATGTTAATTTATTGTTCTCTACAAATAAATGAATTTAAACAGTTCAGAAAGTTAGAGTTAGCGTTGAAGTTCCTTTAAAGGTTTTACTGAGAAATTTTATTTTTGTAGTATCCATTAGCAAGAAGTAGTGTAGTTGGATTTTATTTTATTAAGTATACAGTATAATCTTAAGACTTAATATTAATGTACTTAATCTTAGACTTCTCTGTTCAGTGGAGTGCTGGGTAATCGGGAGGACCGGGCCATCTCCAGATGGACCGGTTCATCTGTGGGCCGGTGTGGGGGACTAGTATACACACACACACATTATTTGTTTTCTAAAGATAAGACAGCAACTAAGTTGTTTTGTTTTGCATTCACTTTAAATGCCTAGATGGTCACTGAAGGTCACTGATGGGCTGAAAAGGCCAGAATTAAAAAGAGAAAAGTCTTGGAAGAGGATGCTGCAAAGCATGCAAAGCTCTAACGCGTCTTCCAGGTGACGGACAGAAGTGACAAAAGCTAAATCACTAGCGCTGGTGGTACAGCTTGTTTGGGGCTAATAAGCTAATATCAGACTCAGCTCAGAATTGGCAAAGTGATATTCGCGTAATTCACTGCTGTGTTTTAAGAATTAACTGTATAATTTGGGAAAATTTTATATCAATATAGCTATGAGAGCATAATTTAGATTATAAAGTAACCAACTAATAATTTATTTACATGCACTACTAGTGCATGTTTTGGGAATCAAAAAATGTTTATTTAATGAAAGTAATTAATCAACCAACTAACCTATCAATTGAATTATTTTTGTAGCACCTGAGAGGTATCAAACAAAATTAAATCAAACCTGCTAGTGCATATTATGTCATATTATTACGTTTTTAAATAAATTCGAACTTTCATGCTGAAATTGTTAATTTTATGCTTTAAACAAAGACACATGCGGTATTACAAATCAATACCCAACAGCATGAATACATTTTGTATTTTAATAAAGAAAATTGTTGGATTTTCATTTAAATTTGTTTCACTCTCACATGTAGAGAGTGAAATTGGCAATAACAGATTAATAAGTATAACATTATGGCCCAAGCCTGAGCCTTCTCTACACACACCAACAATAATTTCTTCATATTTTTAGGTGCTCTGCATGCACACATGGATACACAGGGTCTTTTTTTAAACGCCTAGTGTGTTCTTTAAAGTTTCCAGGTCATTCCAGCGTGTTACACTACTCTGCATGCAACCAGGGCTGGAGCTTAAGGACAGTTTTGCACAGCTTCTTGCATGTGTCTGTACTCTGTAGCTCCAGGGTACCTAATTAGGTAACATGATTGAGCCTTAGATTGTGGAATATGGCAATAAAAGATTATTAATCATAAAATTATGGTCCATCTGTTGGTTTTCTGCATTGTTCTCATCAAGTAAAAACTCACCTTCAGAACCAATCTCAGCACAAAGTAGTGATGCTCATCACATGATCTACTTTCCCCAGTTATTGATACCGTAAACTGCAAATAATACGGGCAAAATTGCTCCCTCTGCGTTCACTCTCATTGGGTCCTATGCCAGCCTTGAGTAGGAGAGACCCATCCAATATGGTGGCGACGCAGGATAATAATAATAATTAGCACGTAATGAGAAGTTTACTATAAACTATATGCCCGTAAACAAAGAGACTTCGAAGGATGCAGCCTGCATCTGGGCACACTAAAACATTGCTTCCTTGTGTGATATCATGGCAAAGTCAAAGTCAAAAAAAGGAAAAAAATAAAATATTAAAATAAAATAAAGCAGAACAGATCTGACAAGAGAAATCGCAAAAATAGAGACCCATGGCTGGTTTTATTTAAACCAGAAAGAAGCGGGAGGAGGACGGCAGCGGCTCTACAATAAATCTGATTAACACGGAAGAAACCAGGAAACGGAAATAACAGAAACGTTTTATTCTGGCGTAAAGATACGCAAATGAAAATGATGGCGACATGTTCTTCCAACAGTCCTAAAACTCTGATGACCAGAGGAACTCTTCCTCCAGTTTCCGTTTCACGGGGTGATGCGGAAGTAAACGGAATGTTTTATTAAAGAACCCGAACCGGGCCGGACTCGGACACAGCGGGGTTCTGCTTCCTCCCCGCTGCAGCGGCAGTCAACGCGTTCAGCTCCACAGAGAACAAGGAGAACATCTCCTACCTGCAGCTGGTGCTCCCTCTCTGCAATCCTGCAGCTTTCTCTCATTTTACTGCAGGATCTCTGCAGGATTCAGAAACCCGCCGCCTTCCACAGCACCGGTGTTGAACACACGCTGGCGCTCAGGTTACCTGCTGAACCGGGCCATCCCGGGGCAGGTGTGGCCTATCAGAACCTCAAACAGGAATAAAACAACATTGGATTTGTGTGAAATTCGCTAAGATAAAACAAAATCAGGAAAGTTTACACTTTGCGCTCATTTGCTGGGTTGTAAACCAATTGTTTTTTATTTTCAGACCAACTCATTTCAACAGGACAGAATGTACTCAATACTTTTTAAATATTTAATGTTTCTTTTTAATCAGGCACTCGTGTTGTCGCCCCCAGGAAGTTTGTTGCGAGGAGGATAGTTTCACTTTCACTTTGCCACTATCCGATCCACTGAGCTATATTATACACTGGAGTGCTGATTTTGCCGAAAATCTGAAGTCACTGGCCGCCATCTTGCTACTCCCTACTCTCACAGAATCCCACAGGATTTGGTTGCAACAACAAGCAGTTTTCTGGCTGAGTGAAAACGTTTCACAGGTAATTCTACAGTCAGTGGATGTACTAACACTATCAACTACTAGGAAATTAGGTGCTGAAATATTTTACATGTTATTCATATTAAATATATATACGTGTGTATATATAAGTATGTGTATATATGTATACAAATATGTAAATATATGTTCTTGTATATTGTTATTTATATATTTATAAATGTTATATATATATATATATATATATATATATATATATATATATATATATAAATAAAATGCAAAATATTTCAGCACATGACTTTCTCATTACTTAATAGTTTTAGAACATAACATAAAAGTATATGACATTTGACATTTTAAAAGTTTTAAGCCCCCCCTAAACATGAGAAAATCCTGGTTATTAGATGCTGCAGCGCACATATTTCCTAGTTACTGAGGGAAAATAGGGAGTACCAATATGGCGGCCGGTGGCTTCAAAGCGACTCGTTCCAACAGCGGGCGATTAGCACTCCAGTGTATAATATAGCTCAGTGATCCGATCTGATAGCACGATTCGCGCCATCTATAGACAATCTACGTAGACGCCTCGGTGAGCGGGCTCTGCCTATGCTGAGGATGCGTCAGAGCGTCCGCCATGTTGAATGTGGCAAATCTGCTGTTAGACTCAGGCACTTAAACAGTATCAGAGGGAATTTAATCTCAGAATATACTTTATATTCGTAATATTTTAATTTTTTGTAGTATTACGAGTTTATTTTCGTATCCCTTTGGCTTCATTCTCCTGACAAGAAGGGGCTCTGAGCTGATCCTTGATGCAGTCCCTCCTCCACCTTGGACTCATCTGTCACACCTACAGCGCATCTCACCACGGTCCTACAGCTCTCATACATGTCCTCCACCACTCTAACAAACTTCTCTGCTCCTCCAGGCTTTGTCAAACAATTCCACATCTGCTCTCCTTGCAACCTGTCATTTGCTTTCTCTAGATCGACAAAGACACAACACATCCCCCTCTCACCCTCTCTGTTCTCCTCCATGAACATCCTCAAAGCAAATACTGCATCTGTAGTACTATTTCTTGGCAGGAAACCCTACTTTTGCTCACAGATGCTCACTTCTGGCCTCAAACTAATAATTATCATTATCTTTATTATCATTGCAACATACATTCCAATGAAATGTATCCTCTGCTTTTAACCCGTCCCTCAGGGTGCAGCCCACTGCACACAGTGCAGTGTATGAGGGTGCAGTGTATTTTTGGGGTGTAGATCTTGACCAGGGACCCAGAGTGACAGTCTGTTGGATTCTAACCCAGAACCTCAAAGCCTCCCCAGGAAGCAGGCACCCTGCTCTAACCATGAGGCCACCACTCCTCAAGCTACAACTTTATTCCCCTGTAGCTGCCAAAACTCTGCTCATCTCCCTCACTGTTGAGGTTGTGCTTTTCAGACATATTTCCAAGTTCCCCAAATGGTGTCAGCATTACTTCCCACGCCATGACATAAACATTTTATTTTGTAGCTCATCTGCTTCAGTGTTTGGCCAGTGGAGGGACCAGAGAGTGTTCTTCATACTCTGGTTTTAACAAGAGTTATTTGGGCTATTTTGTCTATTCCATCATCTCACATCAGTGTGGTCATTCTCTTCTGACATCGAGGCATTTATGTACAGCTTACTCAATATTTTCTCTTTTTTTCAGACCATCTGGAAGATGGCTATGTGTGAAAATCTCAGTAGATACGAAATGCTGAGAGCATTACTCCTGACATCAGAAAATCATGCTACGTTAAAAAACACTTCTTTCCCTTTCTTCATCATTCTGATGCTCAGTTTGAACTGCAGCAAGTCATTTCACCACCTCTAGATGCACTGAATGTATCGTTTTGCCACCATGTGATTGGATGATTCCATATTTTGGTTAAAAAGCAATCGGACAGAGTTTCCTGAAGTTGTATAATAATAATAATAATAATAATAAGAAGAAGAAGAAGAAGAAGAAGAAGAAGAAGAAGAAGAAGAAGAAGAAGAAGAAGAAAAAGAAGAAGAACTACACTTGGTTAGATTGTTTAATCGTGGTGGGATAAAGGTGATTAAAAGATGCACTTGGATTTTTACATTCACCAAGAAAGAGCAGTTCAGTTAGAAATCTGGAAAAGTTTGAGCAACTAACTCTGCCTGATACTCAAATGTGATATTCGGTGAAATAACTCTTGTATTATGTATTAATTTCTCAGAGCAAAAAGAAGAACCTCAGCCTGAACTGGACAAAAAAGTGAGTGACTTTTAATCTCTTTTCAAACAGAGCACCATTTTTGCAGAAACAAATGTGGACATAAGTAAATTTCATTAATTAGGAACAATTTCAGGCACAATGGGTTTATAATTGTATCTGGTGTCGGCCACCTTGGACTAAAGGTTCAGTCAATGATTTTGTAATCAGACTATTATCATACGACACCAGGATCAATGCTTTAGACATCAAGATGAGGGGTCATGGTGAACTTCAAACATCTATCCAAGGATCCCATTCTGAAGATCTTCAACTCAAATCACAGAGAGTTGTTGTATCATCTTAGGGAAGTTGGTAAAATGGGGCTATAATCAGGTATTCAGTCATGGATGCAACCCCCCTTCTAAGAGTCTTCTACGCTTAGAAGGTAAGTATGTAACAAAACGGTTATTAGTTGAAGAAATATTGCATTGGAAATTGATCAGATGATCTGCCATAAGGATGCGACAAGCTTGTCCACAGCTCCAGGAAGAGCTTGGAAGAGATGCAGCTTTCTAAATGAACTTTAACCATGTTTACATCTGAGACTCTACTTATAAATTATTCTGTGTGCATTAGAGAAAAAGTGAGTACCCCATTCTTGCTTGTAAGAATTATAATAATAATTCTTAGAAATGTGCATCCAAATAGACAATGCAAACAGATAATTTAAAATCTAAAGTTAAAATGACGATTCCTGTCCGTGTCTTTAAATCTGCACAGGAAACCTGAGTTATTGTTGTTCTTTCTTCCAGGTAGAACAGCTGGAGTCTGTGATAAAGCAGCTGTTGAATGGGTTGGCTGAGCTGCGTGATCCTGAACTTGAAGACCTGAAGTATGAAGTCTTGTGTCAAATTAGCTGCAAAAAAGATTCTTCAAGTTTTCACTGGGAACTTGTCCAGATGACAGACCTGCTGGACTTGACGTTTCTATTGGTGCAGACGTACGGTCAAGAATCTGTGAAACTAATCACAGGCATTTTACATAAAATGAAATGGTCTGTTCCCAGTTGGCAGTCCCCGATTTCCAGCTCAGAGAAAGAAGGTGAGATGGAACGACTGAACAGAGTAAGATTCAGTTGAATATCCTCAGAGTCTCTCAGAGCTCCTATCTTAACTAGGATTCCTAGCTTCAGAGCTATTCAGATAGCTGCTGAGAACGACTCTAAAGAAGAAGACGACATACATTTTTATCTTAGGCTCTAGCTGAAAACCCTTATCGGGTCAGGACTCAGCCAAAACAGAAGTGCGTTATGAGTGCTGTCCGAATAGTGCAGTCAGTAAGGAAGGAGGTAGGAAAAGGAGCCCCAATGCTTCCTCCTGCAGCTAATCTAGCCTTACCATTATGTCCCTTACCGGCGATAAGGAGCTATAATGATGGTCACAGTTTCAGTTCTAGAATTGCGCTCTGAGTGGCAGCACATTGAAGTAGCTCTGTAACTTTGAGATTTTTTCAAAATTTCATTTCTTCTTGTATTGGATGCTGTGCGGCTGGATTTTTTATTTTCCCAATACATTTTGCTCTTTTGTCGGGATGCGTAACCATAGCAACAGTGGTGGTTTATAATACGGAGCAGCTGATTAACATCGCAAAAGCAGAATTAATATGACACCTGAAGCCAGAAATCCCACAGGAGTTGAAAAGGAGGCGTCATGGTTGCAGAGTAGGAGCAAAGAGGAAAGAAGAAGGAAGTTCAAACCATCTCTGTCGTCCATCATCATGGGCAACATGAGATTGTTAGACTACATGTTGGATGAACTTCAAGCAGTCCAGGCATTGATCTATTGGCATATTATTTGCCAAGAGAGTTCACCCGTGTTGTTTCGGTGGTTGTTTACATCCCACCCTCAGCTGTGATGTCATCAGTACTGTTGTCGCTAAGACGGAGACCCAACACCCCGATTCTTTTGTGCTAATATCTGGTGATTTTAATCACGCCTCACTCTCTGCTACACTGCTATTGTTTCAACGCTTTGTCAGCTGCTGTACCAGAGGAAACACGACATTGGATTTGTTTTACACAAATGTCAAGGATTCATATATTTCCCACTCAAGACCTCCTCTGGGTAAATCAGATCACCACTTTGTTTTTCTCTGCTCAGATTATAAACCCCTTGTCAAGAGACTACCTGTAACAAAAAGAGCTGTGAGAAAGTGGTCACAGGAAGCTGAAGAAGCCCTACAGGGTTGTTTTGAAACTACCAATTGGATTTCTCTTTGCAAGCCACATGGAGAGGACATAAATGCCATGACTGAGTGTGTGACCGACTATATAGACAGCATCATCCGGACCAGAACAGTGAGACGCTTCCCAAATAAAACCCTGGATCACCAGTGACCTAAAGGAACTGTTGAACAATAAAAAAGAGCCTTTAGGGAGCAAGACAGAGAGTTATCGATGAGTATACAAAAGCAGCTCAAAGTCAAAATCAGAGATAGCAAGGAGGTGTATAGGAAGAAGCTGGAGAGTAAACTGCAGAGGAACAATATCAGAGGTGTCAGCCCCAGAGTCCTAAAGGTCTGTGCAGAGCAGCTCTCAGGATTCTGCAGCACCTCTTCAATCTAAGCTTGACCCAAGAGAAAGAAAACTCACCCATCATTCATCAACGACGACTACAGACCCGTTGCCCTGACATCGCACATCATGAAGGTCCTGGAGAGACTCCTGTTAGCCCAACTGTGTAAGCAACCTAGCACATATCAAGACCCCCTGCAGTTTGCTTATTGCCATGGAGTTGGATACGCCATCATAAATTTTTAATATCATCTGTTATTGTTTGATGTAAGGTGACCTGAGTGTCAAGAAATGTGCCTATAAATAAAATGTATTATTATTACTCCAAAACCTTCTCTTTGTGTTGTTTGTGGTTTCCATATCAGTGTCATATATATTACCTTAACAGCCCTATCAGTGTGATTCTTCAAATTGGTCCTAAAACGTTTTTCTGTGTTTTTCCTCAGTGCATAAATGGCAATCTGCTCTGATACGCAAAGTGAGTAACATTAGTTCAGGGTTAAAGGGCCAGAAAAAAGCCTTTTTTTGGTGTTGCTGACATGCTGAAGTTATCACAGTAACATTTTCTGTTGATGAACTTTATGTTTCAGGTGGCCACAGTGTCAGCTTTCAAACTGTCGCTGTTGAGAGCTATAAGTGACCTGAGCGACGTGGACTTTGATAGATTCAAGACGCTACTGCTGTCAAAGTCTGGTGGGAGTCTTTCTCCAGTCACAGCGATGTTAATGTATAACTATGACAGATTAGAAATAGTAGATCTGATGATGGAACACCTTGGCCAGCGGTCCTTGGAGGTGACCAGGCAGTTTGTCATAGCCTTGACGAGGACAGATCTGCCGCAGAGGCTCCCTGTGTCCAGCTCCATAAGTAAAGGTAAGGTGCGTCAGTAAGAAAATGTAGCAATACATTACCTGAGCATATATATATATATATATATATATATATATATATATATATATATATATATATATATATATATATATATATATATATATATATATATATATATATATATATGTATGTATGTGTGTATATATATATATATATATATGTATATATATATATATATATATATATATATATATATATGTATATGACAAAGTGTATCAATGTAATATCCTCATTTCCCAGATGACCTTCCTTTGGTACAAGCTGCTGGATCAGTGAAGAGGGTAAGTTTAACTCTAGGATAAATAGCATCCTTGTTTAAACTGGATTATTCTTAAATTATTAATAAAGATGTCTTTAATGTAATAAAATGCAAATGCACAAATATATCACCATCCCTGATAGGCTGGAGCATTCTGTGCTACTGAATTTCAGTAATTCAATTTCAGTTCAGTTTTATTTATAGTAATATACATAACAACTAAATTTGTTCTCTGCTTTTAACCCATCCCTTTGGGGAGCAGTGGGGTTAAGGGTCTTGCTCAGGGACCCTGAGTGCAGGCACTGGGGATCGAACCGGCTACTTGCATCCTTCTCTGAGTGCAAGTGCACTACTCTAACCACTAGGCCACCACTCCCCATGCACTGAGACCCAGCTTGGTAGACAATTTGGGGTTAAGTGCCTTGCCCAGGGGCACATCGACATGTGGCAAGGGGAAGATGGAATCAAACCCACAACCTTCTGATTGCGAGACAACTACTCAACCCATCAAGCCACAGTCGCCCCAGCGCCAATGTAGCACCATTGTGTAGCATCAATTCACAACACACGTCATCTCAAGGCTCTTTCTAAAGTCAGACTCCATCAATTCTCCAGGTTGGTGAGAAAGTTTCCTCTCTAAGGAAACCCAGCAGGTTGCATCAAGTCTCTCCAAGCAGCATTCACTCCTCCTGAAAGAGCGTAGAGCCACAGTGGACAGTCGTCTGGATTGTTGATGGCTTTGCAGCAAATTTGCAAAGTAGAGAGTGTGTCTGCTTTTTCAAGATAGACCTGTTTGATAAAACAGACAACAGAAACAGCATTTCTCATGTTCATCAGAGAGACCGTTTCAAGTTCTGGGAAAATGTGGATCCTAGGAATACACCTTTTCTCAGGGGAACAACAGACTGTTTTATATCCACAGGGTCCAACTTTATTGAGAACAACAAACCATGTTGCTCTCAATGGACCAGAGGACCATGGAGTCATCTGCAAATTTAAGGAGCTTCACAGATGAGTTTACTCTGGTGCAACCCTAACCCCAAATCCAGAAGTTGGGAGGTTGTGTAAAACATAAATAAAAACAGAGCCTAGAGGTTTTCAAATCCTTTTCAACCTATATTCAATTGAATACATGACAAAGGCAAGCTATTTAATATTAAAACTAATAAACTGTATTGGTTTTTTTGTATTCACTCATTTTGAATTTTATGTGTGCAACACCTTCCATAAAATGTTTTCGGAAACAAGTTGATATATTCAAATGAATTTTAATATTTGGATCTTTCCAATTTAAAAAAATAAATTAATATTTGATTTGGGACTTTCAGGAGGACTTCAGATTTATCCTCCTGGAGAAGCTACGTGGTTTTGATCTAAAGGATCTGGACAAATTCAGGTGGTTGCTGCAGTTCGCCTACTTTCGCAGAAGTATTCCGCAAATCCCAGAGGATCAGCTGGAGAAAGCGGGCTCTCCACATCAACTGTTCTTTTTGATGCTGGAGAGACTTGATCAGAAGTCATTGGAGGTGGCCAGAGAGGTTTTCATTGACATGAACAGGAGTGACTTGTTGCAGAGGCTGCCAGATACAAGCTCAGCATCAGAAGGTAACAACAACTGCCAGTTATCTGTTGGTTCTGCATGATTTAAAATTATATTCTGTTGGTAGTTTGTAGTTCATTGCAGTTATTCTCTTTAAAACAGACTGTTTTACATCCACAGGGGTAAACTTTATTATTACCACTTAAGAGCACACCCTTCTATAAAAAACATTAAAAAATTTAATATTTCTGTCTGATTTCTTTTTTCTTTTTTGTCCCTGTGTCACAGCAGACCTATCTGCACTCCTACAGTTGGTAAGTTGGTTCCCCGGGGAATTGTATTTTTTTATTTATTAAATATTTGCTCTAGGTATGCAATTTTTTTACTGTTTGCTGCGTTTTGCATTAAACAGTTAAAATTATGTTTTAAAATAATGGTACAGAATGATGTGTATTTTTGGTTTATATGTTTTTTATTGAATTTAAAAGTGAGCTTTGTATAATTAGAGAGATTAATTTGTTATTTGTTTAGGTTTTTGTCTACACAAAGTCATGGGTAGTTCTTAGATAATTACTAATAAAGGAAATGTCCCTTTAAACTAAATAATCTTCAATTAAACCCATATATTTATATAAGGTTAGAACTTGTTTTCGTAATCTTCTGAATAAGTTTGGGGAAAAAATTATTGTCCAGAACAATTGTCTCCAGACTGCAATTTTGTTCCATTATTGAATAAAATAAATTAGGAAAATCATAATTGCTTAATATGCTATATGTTTTACTTTTTACATTTTAAAATGCATATCTAATTTTAGCCAACAGTATGTTGATTTTTTTTTTTTTTTTTTTTTTTTTTGGTTACTGGTAATGCCTAGATAAGTGAAAACTGGAAAAAGGAATACAATTTACTCTTTCTTGGCCTTCTAAACAACTTTATATCAAAGTTTTAGACAGCTGCAGCTCTGAACCAAAGCATTTTTATTATTCAAAGCTGTGCTTTAAAGGGTATACTTTTTGGTGGGATTATCTAAGTGTTATTCGTACTCAATGGCATATGTCACCCCAAGGTCCAGAGTATGAGGACAAGAGTGAGTATGTCTGTAAATGTTTTTAGCTGATGACTCAATGCAATTACCTGTTGCAACACGCTCGTTCAGGGGAAGGGATTGCTGAAAAATCTGATTAATTGCAATGACTTAGATACGTTTTTACCAATTGGAAAATTAGACTGAACTTGTCTGCATTGTTTTAAGACTGGGAATTAATTGAATGTATGTTATTGACTTTGAACCTATATTAATGATTGGTTTAAATCGCCTGTATATTTCTGTGCCTTAAGACAACATTTGTTGGGAATTGGAGCAATCTAAATAAATTTAATTTAATAAAACCTAATTATTAATCTTTAAATATGGCTGCTCTAAATTGAATATGATAATTGAAAAGCAGTGAAATTGTCCTTTATTAAAGTTAAAATCTGAAGCCAACTTCAGAAGCATAAAGAAAATAAGACCCAAGTATGAAAGTATTTATAAGCTAATGGTTTATGCTTTTATGCCCAGAATAAATTCTACACGAAAATAAATTCTACACGAGAATCTGAAAAAATGTAGATGTTTTGAAGAAAAAAATGCATAGAAATTGACTGATTTAAAAGAAGACAAAGAAGTGTCTTCTGATGTATTTAATCTTTCAGGAAACAAACATCAATCCAGACATGGAGAAAATTTATGAATCCTTGAAGTATCTGAGCGACATGGAACTGGAAAATTTCAAGAAGATTCTCCAGAAGGCCTTGTGGAGCAAAGGCTTCAGATTAGTCCTAAGAAATCAAGATGAGACGTTGGAGAGACTGAAATTAGCAGAGGTGATGGAGCAATTGTTCGACAGACAAAGTTTGCAGGTGACCATGGATATTTTAGAGGAGATGAAGAGGCCTGACCTCCAGAAGAAGTTGTTCGACAGCAGCTCTGCATCTGAAAGTGAGTTACATTCAAAACTTTATTTGATGTTTATTATATGGGTTGTTATATGTCACATCTTCTTAAATAGAGAGTATATACACATTTTTTAGATGTCTGTTAGGGATTTATCATCTTTTGGCACCTCTCCTTGGTGACTAAAGAACCATATAATCACTAACATCCACAGTACAGCACCAGGGAGTCCATTTTAGTTATTTAAACTATATACAAAATAAATAAAATATAAAGGTTTAACTGGCAAACTCTGCTTGAGTTGATACAATGGCCCTCACACATCTAAAGGGTAAGAGATCATTAAGCTGCAAATGACAACACTGAACATGAAGTGTCTCCTCGCTGACTCTGCTCTATTTCTAAAAATTTCTTATAATATGTGGAAGCCAAATTAAACACAAGTTCTGCACAAAAAATAAAAAGGAGTGTGGAGTTTATCGGGTTTTTTCACTTGCATGAACATGAGCAAGGGGTGTAAATTAGGTAAAAGCAATGTTAGTATTCTTGTTAACAATATATTGTCATGTATTAACTAATCATCATTTAGCTAATATCTGCATTCAGCAGCATTACTAATTTTACATGGTTTCTTTGGAAAAATAACTGTGCAGTGTTTGGCTTTTTGTTGGTTCTGGCTGTTTTTGCTGAAGAGGATTCAGACACAGCACTGCTCAGCAGCTCAACAGCACAGCTCAGGTTGCTGGTTTGATTCCCCGCTCTGACCATTTCAGTTGTTGTGTCCTTGAGCAAGACACTTCACCCACATTCCCTGCTGGCGGTGGTCAGAGGGCCCGGTGGCACGGATGTATGGCAGCCTCGCCTCTGTCAGTCTGCCCCAGGGCAGCTGTAGCTACTAGCACAGCTCACCACCGTCAGGGAGTGAGTGCATGAATGACTGATTGTAGTGTAAAGCACTTTGGGCTAGACTAGTTAAAGTGCTATACAAGTACAAGCCATTCACCATTTTAATATTCTGATTTTAAATCTGGAAATGTTGTCATTCATCTGAAGTTAAAAACATACACTCAGCAAAAATATAAACGCAACAATTTTGGTTTTGCTCCCATTTTTCATGAGATGAACTAAAGATCTAACACTTTTTCCATATACACAATATCACCATTTCCCTCAAATATTGTTCACGAACCAGTCTAAATCTGTGATAGTGAGCACTTCTCCTTTGCTGAGATAATCCATCCCAACTCACAGGTGTGTCATATCAAGATGCATATTAGACACCATGATTAGTGCACAGGTGTGCCTTAGACTGCCCACAATAAAAGGCCAAAAATATTGTTGAGTGTAGTAAAGAGATAATGAATCAAGATGAATAAGTCATGAGGATTGGGAATCCTGTTTAGTTTACTCATTAAGGAAAATGTGTGAGCTGTGTTTTACCATGTGAGGTAATCTTACAGTAAAACATGTCATTTAATCTCTGCTCCAAGGACAGCCTTTCGAACATCCAGAAAGAGGTGAACATGTTGAGGTAACCTTCTTGCATTGATGCCATTGACCTTTCACCCATTTGTTTATTAATATCAACAACAAAACATTGCTCTAATTAACTAAATTGTTTTCATCAGCAGAAAGACTCCAGCGAATGGACAAGAGTTGAACCTACAATCACAGATGTGGACGAGGCTCCAATTTACAGGTAAAAATCCTTAATACCACAACTGCCTGGAGGAAAAACACAGAGTCTAGAAATGTCTACTAGAAAATGCTGACTGAATTATTTCACACCTAATAAACAACGTTTGTTAATGTTTTTGGCTGACATGATCATGCAGTTAATATCAAACTTAACAATAAGCTGCTTAGAACAAAAACCACTCTCTGAAGAGCTTGGTCTTCAAAAGTTTCTTGGAGATAGGCAGGCATGACCCGGGTTCAGGAAAGGCTCAGGAAGATGATGAGTCTGAATTGTCTATAGCGTGGTGTAGACACTGCTAGATGACAATGCCTCGATGGCCAAGGTGACCGAGTTGTGACATAAGTCTTGTCTATAAAGAGTGTTTGGTTCAGAAAGTTGTTCACGGCCCCATTAAACCACTGTGTGTGGGGCAGAAGGCAAAATGCAGAGGAGCTGCCCGCTGTTTTCACACCACTGGGCTCCACACTACAGGCTCCAGACCGCTGCTACAGCGGCTGCAGTGTGGTATGCACAGAAGAATTATGTGTAAGACAATATGAATAGTGCAATGAAATGTAGCAACAGGATGTATTGCAACAATGAGCAGACCATATGACTGTGCAGATAGTACAGTTACTCAATAGAGTTCAGTGTCCATGTAAAGTGACCAGTTTTATTGGGGGTATTAGGAGTTTAGCAGTCTGTTGATGTGAGGAATGAAGCTGTTGTGGAATCTGGTTGTTCTGCATTTGAAGCTGTTGAACCACTTTACAGGGGGCAGCAGGGAGAACAGTCCATGGTGGGGTCTTTATAGTTGTCTGAGCCCTGGTCAGGCAGCATCTGCCAGCAGTGTCATGGATGGAGGGAAGTGCTGTCCAGACGATTCTCTCCGCTGTTCTCACTGCTCTCTCCACACATTTCCAGTTTGAGCTGTTGCAGGCCCCAGACCATTTTTTAAAATGGTCCTGTAAGTATTTATGTGTGGGTGCCCACAGTAACACTCTAACGTCATGGCTTCTCCCTGAGTTATTTTAACTTCTCCAAGCAGCTTACCACTATAAACACCCTCTAAGGATGACTCAACTTCAGAGTTTAGCTTTACCATTTATTCTAACATGACAGAGAAATAATCATAAGGTTACAGCACTGGACCCCTACAGCAAACAGCCCCAGGCAACATCCTAAAGATAAGGAGTCCTGTTCTCATTCAAGCATGGATTTTTCTAAGCTTAGACACAATCCTCTAAGGCAGGGGTGTCAAGCTCCAGTTCTCGATGGCCGGTGTCCTGAAACTTTTAGAGGTTTCCCTGGTCCCACACACCTGAATCAAATAGCACAATTAGCTCCTCAGTATGCATTCAGGTTCTTCAGAGTCCTGCTAATTACCTGATTATTTGACTCAGGCGTGTCAGACCAGGGACACATCTAAAAGGTGCAGGACACCGGCCCTTGAGGACTGGACTTTGACACCTGTGCTCTAAGGGGCTGGTCTCCTCAGTGATGTCTGAAGAATGAATATGTCGCCATGAAGACACTATCTGTTTTCCAGCATGTTGATTTGAGTGTCTTTGAGCTGACTAAATGAATACACGTCTCTGAATCACAGGGAGAGCTGCTCCATTAAAGAACTCCAAACAGCCTATATCTGATTAAGCCAGCTTTACCTTTTAGCAAATGATTTCACAAATGAAACAAACCACAACAGTCTGTTTAATGGTTCACTGACTTTTAAAGACAGGGACTTAAGGTTAGTCTGCTGGGGGGACTGTTTCCCATACCTGCTCTTAGATCACTACTGTAATATTCTCTGAAGTTACTTAATAGTTTATTATTATTGTTGCTCTTGTTGTTATTGCCTGCATACCCCAAACTATTTTTAACAAAGGCCCAGTCGCCATGTTTGAGCCCATCTGTACATCCTTTTTGCCCTCAAGGGGATTTTTGTTGCACTCCTGGTCCTATCATAGCCATTTGTCCCAAAGAGTTTTGAAGCTGTTAAATTTGCTGTTGTAGGACACAATGCAAACTTTCTACACCCTTGTTCTCTGTCTGCCATCTGGGGCTTGAGGCTCGGAGGAGGAGAAGTCCATTTACCTGGGGTCTGGGCTGAGGTTGGGTCTTGTGAGTCGATTGGGGCTGGCTTTTCTGCTCTCCCAGGGGCCACTTGGACCCTTGTCGGCTCCTTGTTTGCCAGCTGGGAATGAGTGTGGGGTTCTAGCGTGGAGGGGTGGGTTGGCTCTGTGCGGCCTTCGTGGCAGTGGTGTGTGTGCATTCATAATTGCACACAATTGTGTGTGTGTGTGTGGGGGGGGGGGTGCATGGTGGGCTTGATTGTGTTGGCCCATTATCTGGATGTATGGTTTGGCAGTCGTCGAAGCTGAGGTAGGGGCGGGGTGCTTGGTGTATGGGCTGGGGTTGCCCAGGTTAGGGCAGTGCCTGAGTGGGCATGTGTGGGCATTAAGATGGGAATGTGTGAATGTGACTGCATGCTTGTGACAGAATGTTTGTTTCTTTGTCAGGTTGGGTTTAGGACTATCCCCTCTCCTGGAACATCTCAGGTCCTCACAATTTTGTGGGGCCCATCCCTCAGTGAGGCTCCCAGCTGGTGGCTTGCGCCTTTGGCCGTTGGTGCGTTGGTGTTCTCTGTGTCTCGGGCTGGGTGCTTGGGTGTGCTGGCTCACTCCTGGCGGCTGCTTAATGGGGCCTGGACCCCTGGCTCTGTCGGGGCTCTGCTGGGGACAGTGTACCCTTGGGTCAAGGTCTCTGGACCTATTGCTGAATTTGCTCTGGCATCACTGGCTGCCAGCAAAACCCACAGGCTCATTGCTACAGCCATCTGGGGCTTCGGCACTGTGGCTTCTGGGGAATTTCCTGGGACTCTCTTCTTCTCTCGCGGTTATCCCTGTGTTGGTCCTTCTTGGGCTCCTGCTCTCTGGGGGCCCATTTGGATGTCTGGGGTTCTGGTCTCCCCGATATCTGCTTCACCTCTGTCCCTTCTTTTTTCTCTTTTACCTTTCTGTTTCTGTGAACATTTAATTTGAGATTATCCCAAAATAATGTCCAATAAGTGTTTTCCATACATATCAAGCAAAGAACTATAGCAGTAATGCTGGACTTGTGAAAGGAAATCTATTGGTCCCTCTTTAGCATTAAGAAACCAATTATGAATGCTAAACTGGCAGAAAAGAAATGATAAAAATATGAATTAAAGGATTAAAAAAAGACAAAATGCACACAAGTAGCCACTTTACCGTTATGCGATGGGCCCGTTTAGGGTTCTTGAGACCAGCCCGAAGCACTTTTAGATTTCGGGGGCCATAAGGAGACCTTCTGTATAGATAAGTTTATACCCGCTCATGTTATGGCAGACGATCGGGTGGTAAGACCCACCACCCTACACTGCAAAAAGGGAACCAAAAGTAACTAGAAAAATTTGCATATCCTGCGAAAATGCACTGTGAATGCAGTAAGCTAAATGATTGAGCAAAAGATGCAGAAGTTCTTTGAAGAAGAGAAAAAATAGCTTAAAAGCATTGAAGAACTTGAAAAGGTTGAAGAATTTGAAAAGGTTGAAGAATTTGAAAAAGTTGAAGAATTTGAACATGAAAGAACAATTGCTGAATTAGAAGAAGAAAAAACTGAGGGAATGGCACCAAATATCTCCTAACTCATTCTAAACACTAAATCGTTTAACAAAGCAGAAGTAGAATTTCAAACTTGAAAATACTGTAGCCATATGTGGGCCTGCATTTCTAGGAGTATAAGGGGTTTCGCCCCCATTGAAAAGTATTGGATGTTTGACACCACATAGCTTGGAGATGCTTTATGCGACATAGGCCAAATTTATTGTGGAGGGGACGGGCAAGATGGCGGAAGAGGAGTAAGACGTGCCTCGCGTGGGCTCCCGCTTTAACCTCTTTAGTTTATGGTTCTCCAACAAAATGTCCTTGCTGTTCTGAGCATTAGGTCTGTCCGGACTCGTCCTCTAAGTGACTCCTGCCTGGAAGAGTAGAAGAATGGCGACAAATTTGAGGAAAGGCAAACACTCTAGCGTTCCGGCTGCTAGGCCCGATACCGCCTCGGAGCAGACTATTGCTATATCCGGAAGCTCAGCACCCCCTTCTCCTTCCCGTGGTGAGGCGGACGCACTCTCCTTGAAGTCTGACATTCTTGCCGCTATAAAAACCGATATCTCAGCTGTGATTAAATCCGAAATAAAAGAGGCTCTGGCTGAAGAGTTCACTTTTATTAAAGGAGAGTTACAAGCGGTGAGAGCGGAAGTGGCTAACGGCACAATGCTACTCCGTGCCGATCTAGACCACGTTAAACAAAGCGTCAAAGAGGTAGAAGACGGCTTGTCAACCTGGTCCGATGAGGTTGTTACTCTACGCACCACTGTGTTGGAGCTGAAAGAAGAAGTTGATGGGCTCAAAAAGAAGTGTGACGATATGGAAGGACGCATGAGACGGTGCAACTTGCGGATCATTGGGGTTCCCGAGACGGCAGAATCCAGCTCCACTGAAACAGTGGCTAAACTGCTAGCAGAGGTGCTACAGATGGATAAAGCGCCATTGATTGACCGAGTTCATCGCACTGGCAGTGGGAGCAAGTCAGGCGATAAGCCACGGGTTATTGTCGCTAAGCTGCACTATTATCAAGAATGTGTGGAAATATTACGTCGGGCCCGGAGCCGTGGCCCTCTTCGCTTCAAGGAGGCACCGATTATCATCACATCTGATTATACAGCGGTGGTGGCCAGGGCTCGGGCGGCGTTTTCGGAGGTGAGGAGGCTTCTTCGCAACCGACGAGATGTTCGTTACGGCCTGCTTTTTCCTGCTAGGCTCCGCATTTCTCATGGGGAGGAGGACAAGGAGTTTTTGGATGCCAATAAAGCAATGGATTACGTTAAAAAGAAAATCATCTCAGCGACGGCCAGCGAGGACCGACGTTAACTGCAGGTCCAATCCCCATCGTTCCATTATTTCAGGTTGTACAGAACTTTCCGACATTATGTCCCGTGCTATATCTTGATTTAATTTTCGACACTATTCCGAGGGACAACATTCTTCTTTTGTGTTTATGTATGAGGGTTTCGCAGGGGGTCTGTCCAGATCTTGGTCAGTGATGCATTTATTGTATCGATGCAGCAAGGAGCATAAACGACATTAATACTTTAAAGTAGAGGAACCTTTTTCTTTTTTCTTTATATATATATATGTATATATGTGTATATATATATATATATATATATATATATGTATGTATATATGTGTATATGTATGTATATATGTGTATATATATGTATATATATATGTATATGTATATATATATATGTATATGTATATATATATATGTATATATATATATATATATATATATATATATATATATATATATATATATATATATATATATATATGTATATGTATATGTATATATATATGTATATATTATTTTTCTTTTTTTTTTTTCTTTTTTTTTTTTTTTGTCTTTTTTAATTATTGTTATTTAGCTTGGCGGGAGCCCAGGCAGGGAGACAAGTTCCCCAGCACAAGCACAAATGTGTGGATATTTTGTTTGTTGGGTTCTCCGTGGTTATTCAGGAGAGAGGGGTGGGACTATACCGGATCTATTTGTTTTGAATATGCCTTTTGTCAGTTACCATTTTGTGATTGTTTGTGGTTATTGTACTACATCTGATTGACCATTCATGAGCAGTCCTAATACTAATAGGTTCATCAACAGTCACCCAGTTAATTGTGTGAGTTGGAATGTGAAATCCCTTAATGGTCCAGTGAAATTTAGGAAAGTTACGACACATTTAAGACAACTTGAGGCTAATATTTCTTTCTTGCAGGAGACCCATTTGTGTAAAGCAGACAGTGTAAATCTATGTAGGCGATGGTCCGGTCAGGTGTTTCAGTCTAATTTCCAATCTAAATCGAGAGGGGTAGCCATCTTAGTTGGTAAACAGGTGCAATTCACGGCATCCTGTGTCAAAACGGACGCTGCCGGACGCTATGTTATTGTGGTTGGAAAACTGTATGCGCTTCCAGTTATTTTAGTCTCGGTATATGCTCCAAATTGGGATGATCAAACATTTTTTAACACGCTCTTTTCAAATTTACCTAATATTTCAACACATAACCTTATAATTGGAGGAGATGTGAATTGTGTGCTATCATCCCTTGATCGTAGTACAGCGGGAAGGATCTCTCTCTCTAAATCTGCCCAGTCAATTAATTCATTTCTTAACACCTATGGAGTGGTTGACGTATGGCGTTTTCGAAATCCGACCCTAAGACGGTATTCGTTTTTTTCTCCTGTTCATAAGAGCTATTCCCGGATTGACTATTTTTTCCTCGATAAACGGATTTTACCTTTAGTGAGCGAATGTAATTATGGAGCTATAGTCGTTTCTGACCATAGTCCGCTCACAATGAAACTGAACATTCTTGTTGTGCAATCAGTCTATCGTCCTTGGCGACTTAATCCCATACTTTTATCTGACGAAAACTTCGTCGATATGCTTACTTCTGAAATTAAGTTTTTTATTGATATTAATCGGACTCCTGGGATGCCACTCAGCACTGTTTGGGAGTCATTAAAGGCTTACCTGAGAGGTCAAATCATTTCTTACTGTGCAAACAAAAAGAAGAAAGGTATCGAACGGCTAAAATTGTTAACAGATCAGATTCTACAATTAGATAGGGAATGCTACCATACTTTTACACAAGACTCTCTTCAAAAACGTGTATTACTTCAGACAGAGTTTAACATCTTATCTACCCAACAGGCCGAATATTTATTATCCAAATCTAGGTGTGGCTACTATGAGCATGGTGAGAGGGCTGGACGCCTTCTTGCGCAGCAGCTACGGCAACGCTCAGCTAAACAGGATATCTCAGCAATTAATGATGAGCATGGTGTAAAATGTTATGAGGATGCTGGAATTAGTCTATGTTTCAGCAAATTTTACCAATCTTTGTATACCTCTGAAGCCTCACTTAACCCAACTGAATTGGATGATTTTTTTAAAGATATTAAAATCCCTTCACTAAGTTCTGATTTATCTAACGAATTGGAAAGAAATTTTTCTTTAGCTGAAATTAACTCTGCAATTAAAAATATGCAAAATGGAAAATCTCCAGGACCAGATGGTTTCCCGGCAGAATTTTTTAAGAAGTTTTCTGATTTACTTTCTCCCCTGCTGCTATCAGTTTTTGAGGAGTCTCTGGCCATACATTTACTGCCGCTGTCTATGCGTCAGGCTGTAATATCACTGCTTTTAAAGAAGGATAAAGACCCCTTGAGCTGCAGTTCATACCGCCCAATATCATTATTAAACACTGATGTTAAAATTCTCACAAAGATGTTGGCAAAACGAGTTGAACGGATTATCCCTACAATTGTTTCACCTGAGCAGACTGGTTTTATTAAAAATCGTCAATCCTTCTTTAATATCAGGCGGCTATTTAATGTGTTGTATACTTCTGCCCCGCCCGGTCACAATTGTAATGAAGTTTTAATCTCGCTGGACGCTGAGAAAGCGTTTGACCGGGTGGAATGGAACTATTTATTTAAGACCTTGGTGATGTTTAACTTCGGTCCTAAATTTGTTTCATGGGTGAAGTTGATATATACCTTGCCAATGGCAGCAGTACGCACTAACAGTAATTTATCCAGTTATTTTGAACTGAAACGTGGGACGAGGCAGGGATGCCCACTTTCGCCACTTTTATTCGCAATTGCAATTGAACCACTTGCAGTGGCCTTGCGAAACAGTCCCAAAATTAAAGGTATTAATCGGTTTGGCACTGAACATAAAGTTTCCCTATATGCTGATGATACACTTCTTTATATCTCAGATCCCTTATCTAGTATTCCTGAGTTACTTATTTTACTTCAAAAGTTTGGAAACATTTCTGGCTATAAGGTTAACCTTCAAAAAAGTGAACTGATGCCTGTGACTCCAATGGAAGTGCAGCATATGGGTTCAGTCCCTTTCAAAATTAGCCCTGCTAAATTTAAATACCTTGGTATCTGGATTACTTACAGTCACAAAGATCTTTATCCAGCAAACTATCTGCCTCTCCTGGTGAACCTTAGGAAAGACATCACTATATGGGCATCTCTGCCTCTATCCCTGGGAGGTAGAATCAATATAATCAAAATGGCAATACTGCCTAAATTACTTTATCTATTTCAGAGCGTGCCAGTGTTTCTCACCAAGACTTTCTTCACAAAATTAAATTGTGAGTTGTCGTCATTTATTTGGAATAAGAAGCACCCGCGGATAGGCTGTAAGATGCTACAGCTACCCCATGGTCTTGGTGGCTTGTCACTCCCCAATTTCCTATATTATTACTGGGCGGCTAATATTAGAGCCTTACTGTACTGGTTGAGAGAGGACAACCCTGCTCCCACTTGGGTGACTTTAGAGAGGAATTCAGTTACGGCTAGTTCTCTCTCTGCTTTACTCTGCTCCCGGTTACCGTTTGATCAACCAATCTCAACGTATACTTCTAATCCGGTTATAACTCACACAATAAAAATCTGGAATCAGTGCAGGAGGATGTTTAAAAGTACGGAATTATTAATATCTGCTCCAGTATCAAATAATCACATGTTTGCTCCTTCACTAATGGATTCTGTTTTTTATGCCTGGAGTTTAAAGGGAATAACTTCTCTAAACGATCTTTATATAGACAATAAGTTTGCCTCATTCGAACAGCTCACACAGAAATTTGATATTCACAAGTCACAGTTTTTCAGGTATTTACAATTGAGACATTTTGTAATGTCAAATTCTGGATGTTTTCCTCTACATCCACCAACTTCCCCTGTTGATGAGGTTTTGATGTGCAAGTCTGTAACAAGACGCTCTATGAGTAAAGTCTATTCCCTGCTCAATTCATTTAATGATACCAATTTAGATTCCTTGAGGGTCAAGTGGGAGATGGACTTGGAGGAGTCCATATCAGATACAGTTTGGCAAAAAATTATTCAAAATATCTATTCGTCCTCAATATGTCTGAAACATGTTATAGTTCAATTCAAGGTAGTACATCGTTTACACTGGTCTAAGGACAGATTGTGTAAATTCAAAAGGGACTTGGATCCGACGTGTGATCGTTGTAAACAATCTCCAGCCACACTTTTACACACATTCTGGTCTTGTCCAAAGTTACACAGATATTGGCAAGGCATTTTCGACACTTTTACAGGAATATTTGGACAAACTGTTTGTCCATCACCACTCATCTCTCTCTTTGGGGTGGCTCCAGCAGAGACCTCTTTCAGCAAACATCAGAGGACTGTGTTAGCTTTCTGCTCTCTACTGGCTAGAAGACTTTTTCTTCTTCGATGGAAGGATCCACATCCTCCAAGATATGGACATTGGTTAAGAGAAGTTATGTCTTACATTCATTTAGAGAAGATCAGATATACTGTTAGGGGATCTGTGAACAAATTCTTTGACGTCTGGCAGCCATTTATATCCTATGTCGGGAATATTTCGGCAGATAACTTTGTGTAAAGGTCAAATATTGGTTTTGTGTTGCAAACCTGTGCTTTGTATCGGCTGATGTATGAATAAAAGGTGTATTCTTGTTGGGGTAGTAGACCCGGTATAGGAGGGGAGGGTGGGGAGGGATTTTTGTTGTATATTTCGTCGGGTTTTCTTTTTTATTTTATTTTATTTTTTTGTGTGTGTGTGGTGTATGTAAAGAAAAAGAAGAAAAAATAATAAAAAGACCTTGATCAAAAAAAAAAATTATTGTGGAGCTTTCTCTCTAAAGGAAGTACAGACTCTGTGAAGCAGAGGTTTGTACGAGCTTCCTAGGGCTACTTCCGGTTAGCAACATGCTACCTGTTAGCTGCTAACATGGTTGTGTTCAGTATCACCGTGTGATGGTACTCTGTTAGTTTGGTCCAAATCCTGTACTGGGAAGTGCCTCAAAAAGGTTGCCAATACTTAATGTCACCAAACGTCACCAAAGTTCATGGGTGAGATCGGCCTCCTCTAGCAACTCAGCCTCACTAAATCTGGGGCCAGAACTCAACCAAAATGGTGTGTAGTGCCATTTTCCACAGGTGGGTGGTGCTGTTTAGGCCGGAGGGGGGGGGGGGTCATGTCTGGGCATCCTGCCAGGTCCTGTTGGAGTCAGAGGCCCAATAGGAAAACATGTGAAATCCAAAAAGTGACAGAAAATTCACACATGCCTGATAATCACTTGAAAAATTTAAAATGTTAAGAGGAAGAGACTGTGCGAATTTCAGATTTCTACATTCATCACAGCCACTGCAGTGGGTGTCGAAAGTTGCCATTCTATCCCAATAGAGCCTGTCCCTGACCTGTAGTAACCTCTGGCCAGCAGAGTTCCGTCGTCATGGAAACTCACTCACGCCTGCAGCGGGCCATTCTACCGAAGTGCAGACACTTTGCGTCAGACTCGGTCCATTGGATTATAATGGAGAACATTGCCTCGCACAACCCTTTATATCTCCTGATCCATAAATGGTAGAGACGTAATTTGTTCTGTGTTTATTTCGTAACGGATAGGAGAAGAAGACAAGCTAATGGGGTTTGCTAGAAATATTTTAATAAAGGAGTAAAAAATTATGATACAAACGGGATATTTATGGAAATGCAGAAATCCTCCAAAAAGGGTCCTGAACAAATCGCTCTAGCTGAAAAAGTATAAGAGATATCAAAATAATTCTTTCACTGTGAGTATCAGCAGGCTTTTGAGGACTATGGTGCTCATTTTTATGTTTGTACAAAAATCGGTGTACGCAAAGCGACAATAAAAAAGTGCATAATTTGGGGGCATGGAGTTCTGATCCTGTTTCAGCTGCGATTTACCTCGCGAGCAGCACATGGTTTCTCCGGAACGGTAAAGGTTAGAGACGTAATTTTTTCTGCATTTAATTCATAACGGATAGGGGAACCGGAAAAGTTATCGGTTTTTGCTGGAAATATTTTAATTTAGGCACAAAAAATCCTGGAAAAAAGGTAATTTTGAGGAAAATGCGAAAATCCCTGAAACATTGTCCCGAACAAATCGCTCTAGCTGAAGAAGTATAAGAGATTTCAAAATAATTCTTTCACTGTATCAGCAGAGATTTGTGGACTATGGTGCTCATTTTTATGTTTGTACAAAAATCGGTGTAGGCATGGCGACGATGTAAAAAAGTGGATCATTTGAGGGGATGGAGGTCCAAAGGGTTTTCAGGATTTTGCACATTTGCTACTCCCGAACAAATTGTGCCTGCGGCCAAACCGTAACAGTTTTCCACAAAATTCCTTTTTTGTGAGTGCCAGAAGGGCCTGGACTTGAATGTGTAAAAAGTCTGATGCCTGTACATTAAACGGTTTAGGAGTAGCGACGATTTGAAAACATGTGTTGTTTGGGATTTTCAGGTGTCATTTTTCACAATCGCTCCATTGAAAATGAATGAGGAGGGTTTAGACTTGTTGGCGGTCTGAGGTGATTTGTGAAAAAACTATAAATGCTACACCAATGAGGGTTACATTTCCTGAATCCAGACCAAAATTCCTACGTTTTGATGTATAATTTATGTGGATAGGTTGAAAACTGAGCGAGTGAGAAGAAGTTGTTCGGAGAAGAAGAATTTGTTGAATTTCTAGAGTGTGCACTCTATAAATGCCTCCTTGACGACCTTAGCAACGCATGTTATTTGCTGAATTTCTTGAAAAGCCAAAATTATTTCAAGGAGGTACTATATGAAAATGGTAAAAGATATGAAAAAGCTGAAATATACCATAATAGCTGAAAAATATCACTACATTTTAAAAGTTGAATGGCGTTTCTAGCTGAAAGTAGGCTGAAGGAGTAAGCTGTCAAAAAGCAGCTGAAATGAACGGAATTTTAGTGAATTACATTAATTTCCTATGGGAGAAAAAAAGCTGAAAATTTGCAGAAAAAGCTGAATATTTTAAAAAGTTGAAAAGTTAAAAGTACAAAAAGATATAGCCATCGATTCCAGAAGAAGCTGAATAGTTTAAAAGTTGAATGATTGAAATCGGACAAAAACTGTAGGAGGAGAAGCGAATCAAACTTTAAACAGTAAAAATGCGAAAGAGGCTCTCAACAACTGTAAATGCCTACTGCATTCACAGTTATTAAAAAAAATTCAATCAGTGTATTTGTTCTTGATTTGAGCAAATAAGACTATTTGCCAATGGAATCAGTGTTTTCCCCTAAAATAAGATTATTAGTTATCATGCACTTGAAATAAGATGATGGAGATTAATTGTTATTATTTTAAATGCAAAAATCTTATACCATTGGCAAATAGTCTTTTTTACCTGCTCAAATAAAGGAAGAATACACTAATTTCAAGAAAATTTAGCTTACTTTTAGTTCCCTTTTTGCATTGTATGGCATTGTCAGACTGTTGTACTCCTTCCAGGAACTCTTATCAGCTGCCAGACCCCAACTCTTCGTCAGTGTCTCCTCATCCTCAGTCTCAGCCTCGGTATAGACCATTCAGGGCTCTGAGGTTCACATGTTCTGGACTGTTGGTTCTGAACCCGCTGTGGACCTTTCTGGGTGTTCACGGGGGTGGTGGGCAGCTGGATATCAATGTTCTGAAATAACAGTGTTTATGTTACATCTTAAAGAAATTAGATTACGAATGATATTATATGGCTTCCCATGTATGTTCATATTATTGCTTTTGTAATTTTAGCTTCCAGTCTGCAGCGGGACAGTTTGAATGCAATGTGTCTGGTCTGCGTTGGGTCTGCGAGGACAAACTTTGCTTTAAGTACCAGTTCTGCTCTTGGGAGGGACACATGGAGAGGATGAAAACCATTGGGTACAGGTCTGCAGGTCCCTTAATCAACATCACCGTCATTACTGGGAAGATAAAAGAAGTGTACCTGCCACACTGGATCTGCATTGGTAGGAGAACATGCATCAAAAAACTGCTGTGTTTTTCCATATCTGAAGCACTTCTTCTCGTTAATAGTAACTTGTATGCTCTTTTTTGCAGATGACATCCCTAACTTATTAGAGAGTTTTTCAGTCCTACACATAAATGACAGCGGAGATGTGTTGGAGAAAGTTTCTGAGGTCACGGCGACACATGTCAGGTTAACAGATCCGGTTTTCTCTCCACTGGCGGCCGTGATAAGCTCCATCTTTCGTGTGAAGGTTACCTGCAACGTGTTGATTTACTATCAGCCCCACATGCCGTTCCTCAAACTTCACGTCTACCTGATCCTGCATGATCCTGCCCTTCAACAGGTGATTTATTATCTGATTTCACAAATGTGAGGTTTCACAGTTGGTTAAAGCACATCCTGCTGGTCTGGACATGCCACTTCTCAGCAGGACATACCTCGAAAATGTCCAAATTAAGGTGTCCAGAAGCTGTCCAAGTCAGCTGGGTCCCTTTGGTCTAAAGGAGCAGCAGATCTCCCATGAGCTTCCTTTCACCTAACAGAAGAAGTTCATTCCAGCCATTCTTACTTGATAGTCTCTGTCTCAAGACAACAGATTAATCAGATATGTTTGTAGCATAGGTGGGTAAATTCAGCTTCAGAAAGTAAAAACCCTGCTTAGGGAAATGCAAATGGTTGGAACTGGTCTCTGATCAGGCTTTATACCTACTGAGCCTGGATTACCCACATGTGGATTGCAGAAGGACTCCTTGACCTACTGAGACCTGAGCAGACCCCTCATAACTTCAAACAGAGCCTGGATCTCACAAATAAAACCACCAAACGAGAACTACCCCTGTTGCCAGTTTCAACTATTTATCCCAGTGAGTTCCACATGTCGTCTAGTAGAAGACCCCCGATTCCCTAAAACCTCAGGCGCTGCGTCCCAGGCTAAAGTCAACTTTATAAGGGTCCTAATTTTCTGACGTTTTGTTCAAAGTTGCTTTAACGAAACAGCCAAAAAGCTACAGGGATGAAACTCCTTCTATAGCTACCTCCACCAATCAGGCCCTACTGGTGGGTTTCAGTGTAAATGTGGGCATACCTCGATTACCTCGATTTAATCAGGAAGAACTCCCTCTCAAAGCTCTGTCAGAGTGGGCTTTGGGTTTTGGACTGAAATGAAAGCAGAATGTATGACGTTCAAAGCCGTTCAAACTGGCAACCTTTTTTTTTTTTTTTTTTTTGGAACAACCTAAAGGAGTCGACCTGCCACTGTTTTGGCTCTGAGTTGCCAAGTCGGGTTCTTTGCTGCTCTGTTAATGACTGACTTCTGTCGCGGTTGGTCGGCTTCACAGCTCCTGGGTGATGGTTGGAGGACAGATGGTCTGTGTGACCAGAAGGGTGGTAGATTTTACACATTCAACTCAGCAATGCAGACTTCATATTTTAAAGTTCTGGCTCCATCCGAATACCTTTAATAACAGCTCCTAGCTCATGTTCCTTGACCTTTCACAGAGTCAACAGTAAGAACTCTATCGTGGAGAGGCAAGGAGCTTGGGACTGCTGTGCTGATTCTGGACATCCTTTAACTCCGACGTCATTACGTGACGTAGACGCTCATGGATGCTTTCTCCCTAGGCAAAACTAGCCTAGGGAGAAAGCATACAGACTCCTTTTCCTACCTCTTTCCTTACTGACTGCACTATTCAGACAGCATTGATCATTGCAACTTCCACTTTGGCTTGATCTATAACGGTATTCGGTTGGAGCTTCAATATTCCACCATCTCTTTTCATTTGACGTTAACTCAGAACTACCTTCTCATGGCCATGTTGCTTCACTACAATACCAATTTAACACATGCATTGAAAGGTAGTGGCATCTGACAATGACAGAAACAAAGGGATCAATTTAGAAGTGTAAAAGGAGCAGAAATGGACCTTTAGTGTGACTCCTGTGTGGGGACTTTGAGACCCCTACAAGACTAAGGGTGGCCTTGTTTGAAAATCTTTCTCTTAACATTTTCTTGTACATATTATTTTCACAAAAAGACATTTAAATTTGGAAAATGGTATTATTTTTTTGCAGTCGGTGCATAAGGAAGAATCATCGATTGGCTACGAAATGATCAAAAAGCCGCGACCGGATAAGTACCTGAGGATGCAGCAGGGCTTCACTCTCAAAGCTGCTATAGAAACAGCTAAAGTCCAACCAAAGGTACCGTCTCGGTTCTGTCTGATAACACATCCTGGTCATTTCTTTCCTTTTTTAATTACAGAACGAGGAGAAGTCCAACCAAAGGTACGGTCTCGGTTCTGTCTGAAAACACATCCTGGCCATTTCTTTCCTTTTTTAATTACAGAACGAGGAGAAGCACAGTTCCTCCAGTTTATCGTTATCTAAACAATTTTTTTCTCTTTGTAGATCAATGAGTCAACTCCTGTTTTTCAAGTTCCTATAATTTTTAGGAACATCAAACATGAAAGTGAAGTAAATAGTGGTAATTTATTTTAATGACTGTTGTATTTCTCTCAATTTAATCAGATTATTTATTTTTCAGAAGTTAACCCTCAGGTATGACAGCCAAGACCCAAACTTCTACGAGGTGTTCATTGAGAACCCAACCAGGGACTTTGACCTCACGCTTCTGTGTGCTGACTCAAAAAAGAAAGAAGCAAAGCTTCACCCAGTTTGGACGTGTGAAATCCGAAGAGGTCGGTGGTGTCATGTGCAATCATTCAGTAGTTTATGTAAAAATATCCAATTGCTCATTATCTCACTGCTTTAATTTGAGTCTCTGACAAATAACACCAATAAAAACACAGCCTCAGATTAGCATCTAGGCTACGTTCACACTGCCAGGAAATGCGACCCAAATCAGATCTTTTTGCCCGTATGCGACCCATATCCGGGGGTTTTTCACAGCAGTGTGAACGGCCCAATTCCGATCTTTTCCCCCCACAAAAAATCTGATTTGTGCCGCTTCCATATATTTTACTAATCCTGATACGTATCAGTAGGGTTGGACCATAATTCAGTAACAATATATATCCATCAATAGACGTATATCGATAATAGAAAAAAGGGTCAATAAAAAGTTCAATAGAATAAAAGTTTTCTTCCATTTATAATTTGTTGATAATTATCAATTAATATAATTTCTATTTTATCAATATGCTTTTTTTTTCTATAACGTCCAGCCCTACGTATCGGAATATTTGTCAAAGCGGTCGTGTCACATTTTCACGTCCCTCTCCTGTCTCTCAATAAACATCCACACAGCAGCAGCAGCTAGCGCTCCATAATAGACCGTTAATAGCTTTGCTGTTTTCTTCTAACCTGACTTCTTTCTATGGTGTGGTCTTAATATAGTCAGCTCTCATTCAACAGCTTTCTAATAATAACAAGAGAGATGCCGTATCTGCAGTTTATTTTTCTTTCCAAGATTTTTTTTTCTAACAAAACTTTATTGAACACGTCTAGAAACAATTACATTCACCATTATTTCTGTAAACAGCGCGCTGCTCTGTGACATCTCCTTCTGGTATAATATAAAACATTTCTGTATCTTATCTTGATTTTTTCAGATGACCACCCCAAATCTGGTCTTGTTGAAGGTAAGGAATGTATTAAAGACATTTCCTGAGATATTTTAGATTTCCGTAGTAATAGAACCTTTATCATTTATAATACCCTGTTTCTGGAGATTTTAAACACCAACATATCTGCCTTAAATTGAGCTAAAACGAACAAAAAAGTACACATATTAGTACTCCTGTCCTCAAAGGTGGAAGATATGAAAATAAATCAACGAGATAATAAATAATACTTAGATTTTTTTTTTCAGCTGCAGCGTCATCCGGTGGAGCGACGTGTCTCAGTTCCCCCAACAGTAAGATCTTTCAAACTCCCAAAACCAGAATCCTTCCTGAGTTACGGGGGGAGATTGACCCATAATGGGGTTTTTTTATGGCCAATGCCGATACCGCTTATTTAGCTATTTCAACTCGTAAAAATCGCTTTTCTGTTTCCAGGCGTTGAATTCTGGTTATGGTCTTTAACGCACTAAATGATCTGCAGAGTTCATACATAACGAGGAACTCTAAAACATATTTAGACCCCTCAGTTTAACAAAGACTCGTTGACTCTGTGTCTCCAGGACAAGAACTAAACAAACAGATTCAAAAACTGTGGTATTTAATTGGCTAGTTTAATTAATATCACAGCCCTTAATAAGCATTTGCTGCATTTATTCTTTGGTCATCAAAATACATTTGTTTTGTCTTTCAAATGCAGATTTTTTTTTAATCTATTTTCCACAGTGGAGCACTTTGTGGACAAACACAGAGAAGAGTTGATCCAAAGAGTGAGCAACGTCGGACCCATTTTAGACAGACTTTTACAGAAGAAAGTTCTCCTGCAGGAAACGTACGACACGATAAGCTCTCTGCCAACCTCCGTGGTTAAGATGAGGGAGATCTTCTCCTGCCTGAGAGCCGGCGTTGCCTGCAAAGACATCTTCTTCTCCATCCTTCAGGAGAAAGAGCGATTCCTCATCACTGACCTTCAGAAGTAAAATGTTGAGCCAAACATTTAAGCTGAGCCACATCGAAATGTTCTTTGTTTTATTTTACAGATGTTTTAAGGTTTCTAGGCCCCTCAGGCATGAAATAAACTCCCTGGAAACCTGTGATATAGAAAAATGGTTGATTCCTTTAAATCAGGGTTGATAAACATCATGTTTACAGCAGCTTTCTTATAAAAAACAAGTAATACCTTATTAGCCTGATCTTATTATGACATTACTTTAATTTTCTATTTGAATTCCAAAGTTTCTTTTTATAATGCTAAAGTTTTATTGATCTTCTTTTAATGAGTTTCTTTTGACTCTTTTGTTTATCCTGTAAATCATTTAAAGAAGTCTACATATGAATATTGATTTACACCAATATATTTGCCTTGTTGTCTGCCATATGTTAAAAAAACATTTTAAAACATTTACAGGAAGAACTTCTCAGTATCTAACATTTTTCTTATTTAATATAGATATATTTCTGTACTTTTTATAGTAAAATGTGTTTTTAATATTTTTTTAAACAATGCAGCTCTTTTTGTATATAGTGTTTATGCTGTGATAAATGAAAATCTTTTTTATCTTATTTTGAAACCGAGGTCTTTATTGATGCCTTGATGAAGGAAGAAGCACTGAGAGCTGTTAGGTTAGAATTTAATAAAAAGCAAAACACAAGGAAAAATTTAATAATTTCATCTCATATCATCTCACATGGTGAAGTAACAAGATTTTAAGCATGCCATACCAGGAGATCTCATAATGTAGCATCTGAAAGTAAGGTATCTCATAATATCTATATAGAATTGTGAGATGACGCAATACCATAATTACGTCTAAATGTAGCATAATTATAGCTAAATAACTATGAGATAGGCCTACAGTTAGTTTTGTTATTGTTCCTCGCGTTGGTGGAAAGGGCCTTCTATAGGTCACCACAAATCTAAAATAAAAAAGCCTGAACTAATGACATAAACACAGGGGTTTATGAAATGTTCCCACCATGACAAAATTACATACACAGAGGTAAAATACAAGGTAAAACAAGAAGTTTCATACTTAAAAATAAATAAAAGGAACTCTAGAACATAAAAAGTGATCTAAAATAAATGCATATAAAGTTAAAGACGTCTAAATCAAGTCACACCAATTAACTCATTGTTTGTGAAAAAAATTATTGATTTGAACAAGGAACAGGAAGTTGGTTCCATTAACTTACTGTTTTGTTTATACAAGCAAAAGAAAACTGACTAAGCACCAAACCAGAAGTGGGTAGTAACTAGTTACATTTACTAGAGTAACTTTTTCAACAAGATGTACTTTTAGGAGTAGTTTTACTGGACTGTACTTTTTACTTTTACTTGAGTCATATTATTACTCAAGTAGCACTACTCTTACTTCAGTAAAAGTTCTGGTTACTCTACCTGCTGTGAGTAACTTCATGAATAAAGAACAAACTTCTTTTAACCTAAAATGCATCAGAGAGACAAACACCTAGAATTTAGGTTAAAGTGAGACTTCTTATTTGTACAAAGGCTTTGTTATTTTAATGTTATTTTCTATCTCCTGAGCTCATTGAGGCATTTGGAGATCAGATGAATGTTCAGTAAACTGTAGATATTGTCATTGGAAGTACTTTGCACTGTTCTAACATTCTGTAAATACATTAACTGCTCTAAGTATTGTATTCAAGTTTAATGTTGAAAAAATATTTAGAAAAGTGTTTCTTTTGTCTTTAGTGTCTTCAGTGTATCTTTTGTCTTTAAAATGCCAGCTTTTGCACGTAACTTTATATTTTTGTCTGTCTGATTTCATAATTTTGAATATCCTTTGAAGTTATGATTAGTTACTCAGTACTTCTTCTTACTGAATACTTTTTTTTTACTCTTCCTTGAGTAATTTCTTGGCTGACTACATTTTGCTTTTACTTGAGTAAAAATATGTTGAAGTAGTGCTGCTCTCACTTTAGAACACTTTTTGGCATCTCTACCACTTCTGCACCAAACACAGATCTCTGGATCCCAGAACAAACTCCCAGGCTGTAGTTCCCGGACCTGACGGCAGGGGGCGGTGAGGAGCCTCGGCGGCAGAGTCAACCATGAAGGAGCAGAGAGAGGAAGAAGCTACATAACAACCACAGGAGCTCACAGGTGACCTGTCCTCCAGCGGCTGTCCGGAACCTTCTGGGCCATGGAGCCGGGCTGAGGCAGTAGAACCGAGCTGCAGGTTTTAATCACATTTCCCGGTGTTTGTGTGTAAATGTTCTCCAAAGAGCGAGGCAGCCGCCGGCTGAAGAACTTCTTTGGGTTGGTTCTGGATCTGCAGTTTCTACCTGAAGCTCAGGTTGGTGTCTGCTTAGAAATAAAGAAGCATTTATTTGATATGTGTGTATTTATCCTTGATTTGAGCAGTTAAATAAGACTAATTCCCACAGGAATTAGTATTTTTACCCAAACAAATAAGATAATTAGATATCCTGCACTTGAAATTAAAATGGAAATGAATTGTTCTTATTTTAAGTGCAAAAATCGTATTCCATTTGCAAATAGTCTTATTTACCTGCTCAAATTTAAGGAAAAATACACACATTTCAAGAATATTTTACTTAGTTTTAGTTCCCTTTTTACAGTATAAACCTGAAACTCATCAGACGTGAACAGGGTTTATCACTATAGATGATCTAAAAATTCTTCTATTCTCTGAGAAAACTTAAAAACTATAAATGGACAATATCCTGACACGTACAAGCTGCAGATCCTGTCGGCTTCCGTACTTCTGCCACCATCCGCAGCCGCTAAGATGAACATTAATGAGCCCAGATGTTATTGGCCTGCAGCAGCAGCTGTATTGCATACAGAAAGCAGTGACAGTCTCTACGTGTCTAAGTTTTTACAGCTCATAACTGCATGCAAGGTCACATGCATCAAATGACAGATTTATGTGAATATTAGAAAACGCAGAACTGCAGCAATCATTTATAGAAATTGGAGTTTGAATTTATTTGAACTAAATGAGGCTCAAACGTAGACATAAAACTTAGTAATATTTGGCCTCTGGCTGACTCAGACCGCTCTGCTCTGCAGTTTATTTAAACCTGTTGGGTTCCAACACAAATCCAGCTTTCAGGATCTAATCAACTTTATTAGCCGGGTTTGTGAATTAACACACATTTTTGCTCCTGTACAGACATTATGTATAAATATTAGGGAAGTATGATATATCAGCATTAACATCGGTATCAGCCAATATGTGAAACTGGGCCGATATTATACCAGAGGTGAGGCGGTTGGTCATGCAATCAAGTTAACGTGACACTGATGCAGAGATAATAAAGAAAAAAAAGCAGCATGTAAGTCAATAACTCACATTAAAAAAATATGTTATAGTTTTCATTCAGTACAAACTTTTACAAACTTTAACCATCACAGAAACGTAAATGTGTGCTTACACATCGGTAAATAACAGCAATATTAATATCGGAAATCAATATCGGCCTACATTTTAATATCGGTGCATCCCTAATATAAAATCTTTAGATGAAATAAAATAAAAGCTAGAGAAGCAATATGCACGTATATCTCTGTGTAGACCTAATATGTGTTATTTTTAATAAAGTCTGTGAGCTGTTCATCACAGACAGTCTGAGGAAGGACCGTCTGTGTGGCGGTTCATTTTAGTCCTGACGTTTTCAACATGGTTGAAGCTTTGGGGCGGTTCCTGAAGCTCCAGACCGTCACAACAGCTTTAGATTTAGTTCAGAGAAATGATCGGCTGCAGCTTCTGTTCCTGATGTATGGAGAAAATGATATTTGTTCCTGATGTGAGGTTTTGTGTTTCAGGTCTGAGGACCGTCGGCGAGATGAGCAGCAGTCTCCAGCTGCTGGTGTGCCGCAGTGATTTCCATCATGGCCGCCTGCTGCTGCTCTCTTCCCGGCGCTCCGCTCTGCTCAGGTGGCTCAGCTCGGGTCACCGCATCAGCCGCAGCCTCCAGGAGAGCTACAGGCTCCTGCAGCTGCCCGCCGACGGCCCCCACACCCCCACACAGGTGAGGGACGCCTACCTGCGCCTCGCCAAGCTCTACCATCCGGACTCCGGGGAACCGACCGCCGACGCCGGGCTGTTTGCTCGGGTGGAAGAGGCGTACCGGGCGGTGCTGACCCACCAGAGTACGGTCCGACAGCGGGATGGAGCGGCAGAGGAGGACGACGAGGACAAGACCAGAGGAGTCGCGCCTCAGCACAGACACTACCTCAGCTACGAGGGCGTGGGCTCGGGGACCCCCAGCCAGCGGGAGCGCCAGTACCGGCAGATCCGAGTGGACCGGGCCACAGAGCAGGTCCTGAGCTACCGGCAGAGGGAACACGAGAGGGCGGCGGCGGCAGAGGGGGCGCTGGCGGAGCGGGACACGCGTCAGCGCAGCCGGAAGATCAAGATCACGCAGGCGGTGGAGCGGCTGGTGGAGGACCTGATCCAGGAGTCCATGGCCCGCGGCGACTTCCAGAACCTGAGCGGCGTCGGGAAACCGCTCAACAAGTTCGAGCACAACCCGTACGCCGACCCCATGACCCACAACCTGAACCGCATCCTGATGGACAACGGCTACCAGCCGCCCTGGGTGGTGACGCAGCGCGACATCAGGGACGGCGCCGCTCGGATCCGCAGCCGGCTGCTGGAGGGCCGGGCCCGGCTCGGCGACCCCATGACCCCCGAGGAGCGGACCCGGTGGGAGCGGCTGTGCGGGTCCGTACAGGAGGAGCTGGGGAAGCTCAACAAGATGGTGGACGACTACAACCTGATCGTACCGATGCTGAGCATGCAGATGGTCCACTTCAGCCTGGCCCGGGAGGCGGAGCGGGCCCAGAGGGGAGCCGAGCAGCGCCGGGCCGAGCTGCTGGAGGTCCGAGCGGCGGAGCGAGAGCGGAGGAAAGAGGAGAAGAAGAGAGCCAACTCTGGAGCCAAGACCCAGACTGTAAAACGAGGACTAGTGTCCTGGATGCAGCGGTTGCTCAAATTTTAACTCTGAACCTCAAACACACAACTAACGCGTTAACTCTCATTTACAGGAAATAAACCCAGAAGTTCATTCAGACATCAGAGAAAATACAGTTTATTTAGCAAAGACTTTCCATATAGAGCGTCTATATGGAAAGCTCCTGATGAATTTAATCGGATTGTCGTTAGAAATGACCGGTTCTAAAGCCGGTTTGCACAGAGACTGAAGTCCTGACCCGTTGGTACCGGCTGTAGGATCGTGGCGAGCCGCCGGGTGAAAGAAAAGAGTCGTTGTGGCTGTGAGGTGAGAAGAATCACCTGAAGGTTTAATGTGGAGAAAACAAAGCAAACACCGTAACGTCTGGCTGCTGTGAGACATTAAAGACTGTTTTTAAAAATCTGAACTCACGCTTCTTTACGTTCTTTACCAAACATTTAACAGCTGCCAAGCATGGAGGTGGTGCCATCATGCTGTGGGGCTGTTTTACTACCGGTGGTGCATAGGTGGGTGGATGAACATTTAATTTACATTTAATTTAAAGGACCCAGGGTATTTTGGACCCGTTGGGCTCTGTGTTAGAAGATGAGCTGAGGATGATGCGTCTCTCCGGCCTCAGATCTGCCTCCTTGGAAGGGAAACAGGTTTCTGAGACGCTGACTCAGCGTCCGTCTACTCCGGCAGCTGCTGCACAGCTGCAGGGTTACAGATGACCACCGGCTCTTCGGCCCCCCTCCGCAGGGCCTCGGCCACGGCCCTGGACGGGGCCGCCACGGCGCTCCAGTCGTGGGCGATGTACTGGTGGTACGGATCCTGGGAGCCCTCCAGCTTCTTGGAGCGGATGTAGCTGAGCATGATGCCGAACGTGAAGAAGCTGAAGAGCCCCACCACCAGGAGGATGTACATCAATTCCTGAGGCTGAGTGTGGCCTCTGGTCGAAGCCGCCTGCTGCAAAGCCTCATGGGTAGTGTAGTTCTCAGGCGGCTGAGGGCTGGTCCTGTTGAGACAGTGCTGCAGGAAGGAGAGCAGCAGAGACTGCAGCTCGGTGCTGTCCAAGCGGGGCATCGCTGACCTCTGCTGGCCACTCAGTGCACTGCAACCAGAGACAGTCTGCTGAAGTTTATTTAATTACTTTGGTTTTATTTGCACCTAAAAGGCAAATTTATAAAAACAAAGGAACGTTGTGCTGAGAGTGAAGAGAGAATTAATGTTAATAAAACATTCAGCCAGCTGAATTCATCAAAAACAATTAAAATACCACAAATCTCAGAAATTCATCAGAAAAGTAGACAGGTTTTGAAAATCTTCCTAGTTAAAAACATATAAATATTTTAAAGTTATCTGGATTTCGCTGGAAGATAAGTCTGGTTGTTCATGAGGAGGAATTAAATTTGGATTTAGCTCCTGAGACGATCTTAGAGCTTCAAGGAAACTTTTCCAGCTGTTTCTGACAATATGTTCAGATTATTTATTTGTGCCACAAAATACATTTGAAAACGGGAACTCTTAAGAATAAAAACCTACATCACTCAGATTAATAAGGCAACCTAACAACGATTCTTATTTATTGATTGTTTCTTTGCTTGACGGCTCAGGACGGTTTCTCACTTTTCTAACCTACAAACTACAGATTTTAATCCTGGACTTTGTTACACTTAGTCGACCCTTCCAGAGTTAGTTTAACTGATTTAAGGGAAAGCTTAAATCTCCACCGCTCCTTTCTTACCCACCTTCTGAAGCTCTGAAATCCAACAGGAGCATCTCACGCTCTGCAGCAGCAGCTCAGGAAGCAACCAGCCGATCAGGTCTGAAGCCAAAAGCCCATCCAGCCTTCCCTCCGTCCTGAGGTCATGCTTTTACGCAGAGCAGACATGCACCGAGCTCAGCACGTCAACACGTTTAATGAAACAGGAGGTCACAGGGCAAGGTTACCCTCTCTGCTCCCTGCAGCTCAGGACTCCTGCAGACGCTCAGGGGGAGAAAAATGTGTCCGACCGCTTCCTGAGGGATCTAGACCACTGCAGTAGAAAGCTGCTCTTCTTTCTCATACACCATTTTGTTCATGAATCCAACGTTTGACAGACGGATTGTGGAGCAGAGCGGCGCTGAGCGGCTGCCGGAGAACAAGGCAGCTTTCAGACGGGAAACCGTCTGCAGCCAAGCAGAGAAGAGATTAAATTACAGCAGAACCACCTCCAAATGTCCTCGGACTCACGGCTGTGATTCAGCCTTAAAATTACAGAAAACGTGGGATTATATTAGTTTTTGTTGTAAACATCATTTTCCCCTGATATAAATATACATTTGTTCCCTGAAATCTCTCTTTAGGTATATGTGACGGTGAATTATTCAGGAAACGGGAAAGAACGAGCGCTGCGGACGGGTCAACAGGTCCGTTCTAATGTTCTGACCCGCAGGTTTTTTATTCTAAGGAGGCAAATCTGTTCTCCAACCTTTGAAATACCTCCAGAAATCCACTGATGAAGACCAATGTTGGGATCACAGGAAGGTTGGGAGAGAAAATGTAAAAAAAAAAAAGGACTGGATCAGAACTTTAGAGCTGCACTGCTGCATACCATCCAACCAGCGGCAGACCCAGATCATGTGAAGGTCAGGTTTGTTTATGGAGGCACGTTCCCAACAAGTCAAACCAAAATACAGCCAAAAAAGTTATCTTTATACTATCAGTTATCACAGCAATATTATTACTGGATGTGGATATCGTCTGTGTCCGCAGTCTCGGCACAAACTTGGGCCCGTTCCCAGAATGCATCGGGCTCCTCCGGACCGGCTCCTCTAAGTCTACGGCTGTGGTTCTCGACCGGAGAACAGCGACTGCCTCCTCTGGGTCGGACCTCCGTCTGTCTCCAGAGGAGGAGTTTAAGCATCTTTAAGGACAGACGGATCAGGACTTCTGCTGTAACGCTGCCGCTGATCCGGTCTGTTCTGGTGGAGAAAGAGCCGAGCCTGAAAGCAAAGTTCTCAAATTTACCGTTTCATCTACATTCAGACCCTCAGCTCTGGTTCCCGAGGTCCGGTTCATGACCGAAACAACAAGATCCTGCATCCAAGCAGCTGAAAGGAGCTTTCTCCAGAGGGGGAGGAGCTCAAAGTGGAGCCGCTGCTTCTCCGCATCGAAAGGAGCCAGTTCAGGTCTGGGTTTCCCTTCTGGACCTGTTGCCTCCATGACCCGATTTAAGATGAGCAGGAGATGATGGATGAAGGGATGGACATCAGCCCAGGTTTTCCTATCTATGTGAGCCTATAAGCAGCTGCTTCACTGGATTCACTGCAGCGCTGAACACAGTGGCTGTAAACCCTGGGTTCATTTCTGTTTTTGAAAAAAGAAACATTGTTCTGGTGTGATTCTGCAGAGAGCTTAAAACATTCCTGCCAAAACTGAAGGGGTTTTAAAGTGAAGCTTTTCAGTTGTTCCTGATGTTCCTGATGCACACTTTAAACTGATTCAATTTAAACTGAATCATAAAGAGGTTCTGGTTGTCCGTTCAGACGTCTAAGGTCAGAAAACAAATCTGTGGTTTCCTAATTAATGAAACCATAAGCTTAACGCTCTTCTTTTCCCCTCTGTAATCCACTTAATGGCAAAAAAAAAAAAAAAACATGATCCTCTCCATTAGGTTCAACCATTTACTTCAAAAATATAAACGATACAGCTACAAAATATCCAGCAAAAATAAAATAATAAAAGAAGATTAGGAGAAATGTGGATGAGGTCAAAAAACTGACTAATCTGAAGCCGAAGCCTTCTAATAATCCAGAAACTCACTAATGCGCAACTAGATATGCACATTTGTTCCTTACACACGAGAATCTTTTACTTTCTTGTATATAAATTGTAACTTATGAATAACCCTTTTTGTCTTATCTTAAACAGAATTTTAGGCTCCTACAGAACCTTTAATTAAACTAAAACAGCACATCAGACGTTTTACAGATGGGAGACACAACAATCAACGTATTTCCATCAGGATCTAAAAGTTAGACCACATATCCAGAACTTTTAAGTCAGAGTTCAAGACCTCGCTCTCATCAAAGCTGAGCTGCAGGACAGAAACTCCAGTCTTTCAGAGGCGATTCTTTGTTTTTCCACCCGATCGATTCAAATATAAAAGTTCAACCCGTCTCTGTGGGAGTCAGAGTTTTGCAGCCGGATCGAGATGCAGGCCTCCAGCCGTGCATCCTGGAGTCCATCTGCTTCCTGACGCTACTCCGCCTGCACCCCGTCACAGTTCTCCTTCGACCCCAAAAGTCTGAAAACACAAAGCAGAAGAAGAGTCTGTTGGTGAAGGTTCTCAGTCATCCGGGTGCTATAACTTTTAGATCCTGATGGAAATACGTTGATTGCTGTGTCTCCTATCTGTAAAACGTCTGACCTGCTGTTTTAGTTTAACTAAAGGTTTATTTTCTGAATGCAGCAGAAAGAGGAAGCCAACAGATCATCACTGACTTACGATCCCTGCGCTTTGAGGGCTCTCCTGGCTTCTCGCGCCTCGTGTTCGTCCCAGATCTTCCTGTAGCAGTGGACCATGACGATGATGAGCCACAGCTGCAGAACCACGATCAGGACGTACATCACGATCTCTGAGATCATGGCCGTCAGCTCCCGGTTGGCTGCAAGAAAGCGAGCGGTTGTGCGTCAGACTGCAGGACTGGTCTGGACGGGTCCGGACCGGTCCGGACCGGTCTGGACGGCGCTGAGGCCTCCGTCGGCTCCTCACCTACAGCCACCACGGTGAGCTCCACCTCCTTCTCCACCACCACCTTCTCCAGCTGCAGCGGCAGGAAGAGGGTGCGGTGGAAGGTGCAGCGGTACGTGCCGGTGTCGTTGAAGGTGACGTTCTGGATGTAAACGGCGCCGATCTGAACGTCGCCGTTCAGCGTCCCCTGCCACTCCAGGCGGTCGCTGAAGTCTTCGTGGAGGATGGCGGCGGCGGGGTGGTCGTAGTGGAAGATCTGGGAGGAGAAGAAGAAACACGGTCAGACTCTTCATGGCGCCAGTGACAACGCAGGGTGGGATCTACAGGCCGTGTCCTGGGGACAAAATGAATGGATAACACACGTTATACATTAAAAAAATTATGATTTAAAGTGTGCTGTTTGTTATGTAGATGACATCCGTCTCTTCCTCTATGTCTCCATCCAAATATGTCTAATATCAGCTCCTAGCTCCTGCTCCTTGGCCTTTCATGGGGTCAACAATGAGAACTCTATGGTGGGGAGGAAAGGAGCTTCAGACTGCTGCTGATTTCAGACAGCCTTTAACTCAGGGGTGTCAAACTCATTTTGGTTTAGGGGCCGCATTCAGCTTAATATGATCTCAAGAGGGCCACACGAGTAAACTCATTGCAAGATTAAATAGAACTAATAAATGTGGACTTGTTGATTTTTATATTAAGTTAATTTCACTTTTACACAATATATTATGAATAACCTCAGCGTTTTTAAGAAAAGTATGTGCAATACTTTTACTCAGTTAAATATTTACTTGTACATTATGCATTAGAACTGATCACAGGGATTGTACAATGTTGAAAAACATTTGTTCACATTTTTTTGGACTTAAAAACACTGTCCTACATGACAAAATACATCAAACAGATAAAAATTAAGAAATGATTTGAATTTTTCCACACCTGAAGCTTAATCTGCCAATTAAAACACAGCGCCCCTCGTGGACAATATAGGAACTGCATATTTTCAATTAAACGAAGTACATGTTTTTTTCAATAATTGTTTTATCTTTCTCTTCCTTTTATCTTGTCCACTTGTGAAAGTCAAATCTGATGAGCTCTTTGTGGCATCTTACTGCCACATTGCCAGACAGGATATTGGAAAAAAAAAAAAAAACATTTTTTTTTTTTCTTTTTTTTTAATAATAATACATTTAGCCACAGGGCCGGACTAAATTGTTCAGCGGGCCGGATCCGGCCCGCGGGCCGTATGTTTGACACCCCTGCTTTAACTCCAGAAACGCTCATGTAGTTCCAAAATGAACTACAAAGTGCGTGATCTCTTCTCTACGGACATTTTTGTTGATTTCCATGAGGTGGCTGTGCTGATAGGTCGTGTCAGCGGTCGATCAGAGCTGTCTGAATAGTCAGTAAGGAAGGAGGTAGGAGAAGGAGCCTGGATGCTTCCTCTCTTAACATCCCTTAAGCCAGGCGTACACTGTACGATATTTTCAGTCGTGGTACTCAGCTACAGCTCAAACTGTACGATGAAACCTCAGGGTTTAAAAGTTCACAGCTCTCTGTATCTGTTCTTACTGTACGGCCCGACGCTCTGATGATCTGACTGCTCACACTGTACGACTAAAAACCACGTAGGACTCAGCTCCGTAGAGAGATGGCGCTACTCGGACTCGTCTATCTGGAAGCCAAACGTAGACAGTAGAAGAAGAAAAAGACAGAAGTGTCGATGCTCGCTGTTAAAAATGAGGCTCACTAGAACGAAACGCGCTGCATTGGTAATTCTAGAAGTTGGGGGAAATCGGCTTGTAAACGTTCGTAGCTCTGCTTCACCAGCAGGAGGCGCTCACCATCACCTCACGAGGGCCGACTGAATTTCAGACATGTTTGATTTTCATCTGACCGTCTGATTCCTGATGGTGTGGTGGTGGTGACAGGCTGATCGCCCCTCGTTACCCTCTGAATGCTACACGACGCAACATTACGCTGAAACCCGGCTGATCCAAAATATTCTCTCACGACTGAAGAATCGGCCCAAAAAGTGCAAAAAAAAATGTATGCCCGGCTTTACCGGCGCTAAGGACCTACAAGAAATCCCACAATCCTTTGCGTGACATGACGTATCAGCACAGCCCACCTCACGAAAACAACGAAAATGTCTGGAGAGAAGAGATGACACACTTTGTAGTTCATGTCCAGAAGGCTGTAGGCCCGGATCTGACTCCATCCTCCATGTTTCCGTCACATAATGACGTCAGAGTTAAAGGCCATCAGCAGACCGTAGCTTCTTTCTATCCCACGATTGATTCTGACCTTTGACCCCATGAAAGATCCAGGAACAGGAGGCTAGGAGCTGTTATTCCTTGACTCCTCCTCTGCGGCGTGTTCAGGCTAAAATATTCCCCTGGAGGCCTGAGCACATTTTAAAGATTCTGGAAGAGACCATTTATTAACTGAGAAGGAGGAAAATAAATTGATTCATCCTTGTTTTCAAAAGCACTTTCTAGCTTTGGTCAGGACACTGCCGTCCTAGCAGCATTTTATCTCAGCTAAGATCCCAGATTTGGGGTTGAAGCTTCAGGTTTCCAGGGATTAGTCTGACTCACATGTCTGAAGTCCTCCTCTTGCTGGGGCTTGAAGTGCCAGTCCACGGTGGCTCGGGCGGAGACTTCCTCTCTTCTCTTACAGGAGATGCAGCCGAGCAGGAACCCTTCTCCTGCCACGGCTTCAGTCAGCGAGTCCACCTCCGCACAGCCGGCGTGGCACCGAGACACTTCAGAGGGCCGACATGGAGGAGAAGATCAGGATTAACAGCTGACATTATCCACAATGTACAATCAATGTGAGAATAAATGTTATTACAATGTTATTCTTCTGCCCACAGAGTGAACAGTTTTATAAAGTGAAACATTATAATCCTCAGTAGCTTTGAAGAACTCGGGTTTACTTCTTGTTTGTTTGGCATCTTAACTCAAAGAGTGCCAGATAAAAACACATTCTGACGACATCAGGTCACGGTGTCTGGTTTTATATCGTCTGAATCTTCCTTCAAACACATCTTTAGTCCAACTGTACTGAGGCCTAGTCCCATGTCTGACGTCTAAATTCTCAGATCAGGACGGCATGGAGGACCTTCCTCTTCCCCAGCCGGGCCTTGGAAAGGAGATTTTCCATCATCTTGATCAGGGGTGTCCAAAGGGGGGCTTGGGGGCCATTTGTGGCCCCTGGACTGATTCTGTGTGGCCCCCGAACTGCGATTCAGTAATGATCTGATGCAGATGGATTCTTTTAATTTTTTTAGTTTGAGCAAAATGATTGCAGACAAGTTAAAATCTTCTTGCGTTTGAACATGTTAGGTACAATATAAAGTATTCATCTTTTAATTACTAAACCTTTTGCATTATTTTTAAATTCATAGAGAATAGAATGACATCTATCCAATGACTTTTACTAAGAAGCAGCTTTGATTCAAAAAGATCTGCCTTTAATTCTTTTATTAAAACTGTAGATCAAGCATTTTCAAAGACAGACTGACACAAATCCTGTTCTTAATGCTGAGAATAGACAAAAATGTGATAAAAAAAATAACTGAGATTTTCATCCTTTGACCATCTTTTAATAAGGCAAATTTGCCTTAAAAGTTAGGTATCAGCAGTGATTTATGCATCCCTTTCCTTCAGAAAATCAGAATAATTCATTTATGTAAAGTATTGCATAATCAAACTTTGTAGAGCAGGTAAAAAAAAGCTTTGTACAATTTGGGTTAATTTATGTTTTTATTTAAAATTATGTCTTTTTTTCATCCCTAGAGTTAACTTGAATATTTTGGCCCACCTGACAAAAAGTTTGGACACCCCTGGTCTAGATGAAGCACGGTGGTCTTGAAAGCAGCAGATGTGGCTTTAAAATCTCTGCTGGACTTTGTTGCATCAATGTTTCCATCACAGAAGTGGAAATTAGCTTTGCAAAGATCACCGGTACCGTCCCATACCACGATGCGCCTCTTCCCATCTCTGAGCCTGGCTGCAGGGACTGGTTGCACATTTTCCAGCAAGGACCTGGACAACCTCACTGTGTGAGGGTCCATCTACGAAGCCAGAGAAGTGGACGCTGGAAGAGGTGGACATAAGGCTTCTGCACATTACGTTTCAGAATAAAACTCCATATTGCATGCTGGGAAAAGATTTCCTAACCTAACAAGTGATTTCATTGGCCGTTGATGGATGTTGCTAAGAGATCCCATCTATCCAGCTAAGGCTGCTCCATGAAATAACTGCAGACTCTTTGGAGGTCTTTCATGATGTTCCTCCCTGTTAGAAGCAGAAAGAGGCAAATCCCTTCCTGTCCTCCTCTGATTTTCATGCTTTTTGTTGCCATGCTGAGCTCCTCTGAACTTCTTCTCCCATCAGAGACTCAGACAGCCATTGGTTCTGATCTGGGACCAAATCAGGATTAAATTCAATTCAGTTTTATTTACATATCGCTAAATCATCTCAAGGCTCTTTCCAAAGTCAGACTCCATCAGATCCTCCAGGTTGGTGAGAAAGTTTCCTCTCTAAGGAAACCCAGCAGGTTGCATCAAGTCTCTCCAAGCAGCATTCACTCCTCCTGAAAGAGCGTAGAGCCACAGTGGACAGTCGTCTGCATTGTTGGTGGCTTTGCAGCAATCCCTCATACTGAGCATGCATGAAGCGACAGTGGAGAGGAAAACTCCCCTTTAACAGGGAGGAGAACCTCCAGCAGAACCAGAACCAGGCTCAGTGTGAACGCTCATCTGCCTCCACCCACTGGGGCTTAGAGAAGACAGAGCAGAGACACAGAAAGCTCAGAAGCTCACATTGACCCAGGAGTACTTTCTATGTTAGAGAAGACAGAGCAGAGACACAGAAAGCACAGAAGCTCACATTGACCCAGGAGTACTTTCTATGTTAGAGGAGACAGAGCAGAGACACAGAAAGCTCAGAAGCTCACATTGACCCAGGAGTACTTTCTATGTTAGAGGAGACAGAGCAGAGACACAGAAAGCTCAGAAGCTCACATTGACCCAGGAGTACTTTCTATGTTAGATGGTAATAGAGGATGATCTGTCTCCCCTGATGATGTCACAGCTAACAGAACACCAGACCAGGTGTACCTTCTATGAAGAGAAAAATGACAGAGAACAAAAAGTTAAAAGCTGAAGTAACAACAAACAATGCAGATTGGAGAGCAGTAGGAGAATTCAGCAGAGTGAGAGAAATAGACCCTGATGTCCTCCAGCAGCCTAAGCATATGTAATTAAATGTCTTTTTATCAAACATCTCAGTCTGAACAAGTTTGTAGTAAAGGCCTAAAATTCAGCCATCAATATAAATGTCAGGATTTGAGTTTGGTTATGGTTTATGTTTGTTATTTGATTAATTACTTCACTCTCCTGCCTTAAGTTCAGTTTCTGTTTTAGGTTCTGTCTTAGCTTTTGAATAGGTTGGGGTTTTTTGTGGTTTGATTTTGTTTTATATTATTAGTTTATCTGGCCTGCTCAGACCATTTCTGTCACCAGTCTTAATTCAGTTCACCTGCCAGCATTCTTCCACCCTGTCACTCCCCTTCACCAGTCACCATCGTATCAGCTTCAGTTTACTCCTAAGCACTTCCCTGTTCCCGATTAGCTCCACCCATGCCAGTAATTAGTTTCACTCCATTCACCTGATCACTCCCTTACTTATACCTGCCTCTGCCCCCTGCAATCTGCCACATCATTGTTTGTTTTTGCCATGTCCATGGGTGAGTTTTGCCAGCATTCCCTGCCTTATCTGATTGCCTGTTTTTTTGCCTTGGACTGTTTTTTACCACAAGCTTTGTTTTTGTCCTGCCCTTCATTTTTGCCTGCCTCTCTTGGTTTCTGCTCACATCTGTTTTTGAAAAATAAACCTTCTTAAAACGTACCTCTGCTTGTCTGGTTGAATACTGGGTCCATCTGTCTCTGGTTCATGACAATAAACTTAATTTATTAAAGGGCAGCACAGCTGGTAGCAATGTTTCTTTGCTGCAAGAGGGTCTTGGGTTCAAATTCCGTCCCTTTCTGCATGGGCTTTGCATGTTTTCTCTGTGCACTGATGGGTTCTCTCTGGGTACTCCTGCTTCCTCCCACAGTCCACAAACATGACTGTTGGGTTAATTGGGTAATCTTAATTACCCTCAGGTGTGTATGTGGATGGTTGTCCTCTGATGGACAGGGGACCCATCCAGGAAGGACACCCCCCCCCCCCTTGTCCAGTGACTGCTAGAGAAAGGTACCAGCCCCCCTTCACAGATAAGCAGGTTCAGATGATGGATGGATGGAGTAAATCTTTTACCCGAACTTCAGTCTCAACCTTTTATTAAGTGTCACGTCTGCATTAGAAAATTAAGATGCTGGATTCTGCTTCAGCAACAGAAATTTGAACTGGATTAATAATAAATGTAGAGATCTCTTTTTTTTATTTAGTTACATCCTCTGTATGGTTCCAGTATTTTCTGACTGGCTGTATGAGAATTTATTACTGCAAATGTTATATAATGTATAGCACAGGGGAAGCAAACAGCACCGCCCCATGAGGGCGATTCATGTCGCTCCTGGCAGGTTCCTACGTTAAACTGAGCGGGTTTATCGGTGTTGGACTCACCAAAAAAGCTGCAGACGACTAAATAAAACAAAAAGCTCCTCATTCTGCCGGCAGATAATTCAAACAGCTGCTGAAGAAAATGCTGGAGAAGTTTGTGCAGACTGAAATTACTCCTCTGGGCTCCTGACTGGTGGCATTGCTCCTTCTGCAGGACAGGTCCACATTAATCCAGCAATCCAGGAGAACTTCAGACATGAATAATCAAAGAGCCTCTGAGTTTTTACGGTAAGCTCTTCCCCTGCCGTCTCGTCTGACTTTAAGGCGGCTAAATTTAGGCCGCTGGACGCTGGGAGTGTTGGGGGGCCAACAGAAACCTGAGATGATGAGATGTTCTCCGTAACAACGTGACTGTTCGCAGCAGGGCTCTGATTTATGGGAGAAAACATTGGGAGAAGAACAATAAGCTGTCTAAAGTTATGGAGGGCTTCCTTTTAGAAAAATAAGAACTCTTATCTGAAGACCTGCTGTGGAAGGAACAGCAGGTCTTTCATGCAAAATCGCCTCGCTGTGTTTTGTTAAACAAATATAAGAAGTGCAGAGCAAACAGCGAGGCTGAAAGCAGAGCTCGTTGCGTTCTTGTTGTCTGTAAATACAGATCATGTTCTGCAGGTCAAAGGTCACGGATTCGCTGTTTGGATCAAGGACATCGCAGCAGAGGTTCTGTTATTGAGGCAGGACAAACACTCTTCTGTCAGCTGAACCGTTTGGTTTAAATAATTGTTGCTCTAAATCTGCATTATTTATTTAACGATTTTACAGATTTCATATCTCCTTCATATCTGAATCATAATTTGCGCCCCATCTGTGCCTCGTTTATTTACTTTCTGGCTTAAAAACTCTTTAAACGTCACATTGTACGGATGGGGCTTATCTGTATTAAAAATAACTTCAATTCAATTCAGTTTTATTTATAAAGCTCCAATTCACAACACACATAATCTCAAGTCTCTTTCTAAAGTCAGCTTCCATCAGATCCTCCAGGTTGGTGAGAAAGTTTCCTCTCTAAGGAAACCCAGCAGGTTGCATCAAGTCTCTCCAAGCAGCATTCACTCCTCCTGAAAGAGCGTAGAGCCACAGTGGACAGTCGTCTGCATTGTTGATGGCTTTGCAGCAATCCCTCATACTGAGCATGCATGAAGCGACAGTGGAGAGGAAAACTCCCATTTAACAGGGAGGAGAACCTCCAGCAGAACCAGAACCAGGCTCAGTGTGAACGCTCATCTGCCTCCACCCACTGGGGCTTAGAGAATAACCAATAAAACAAAAATGTATTTCTCTTATCCCAAGAATAACAATGAAGTTATGTCTTCCTCCTGATGTTTGTTTGTTTCAAACCTGCAAGTAAAATGTTAGCAATAGAATAGAACAAAGCAGAAATATCATATTGTGCTGAAATGGGGAAATACACCCGAGTTACACACTAGATTAAAGTAATATGAATAGAAAAGATAATTTAAAGTTAAGATATGAAGCAGAAGAGAATGAACTTAGCAGAAAGGGGAAAATACTGTGCAATTACTAATAATAAACGATACAGCATATGCAGATAATAAGGAAATGTTAAAGTTAAAATAAAAGGACAGCAGCCGGTTGACACAACAATCAGAAAATTGTTCAATGTTGTTCATGATATTACAGCAACACCCAGAGTAGCTTAGCATCTGGGAGACTAAATGATTCATTATCGGATCAGAACCTGTGCAACCATTGACATGATGTAAACAGTTATTGAGTCTGGTGTGTGCAGCAGAGATTATAAAGTCTGATGACCTGCAGGGAAAAACTGCAAAGATTAAATTTTTTGTTAAAAAACAACAAACTCTTGGTTCTGTTTTCATTTAGTCCCAGTTTAAGGTTCCAAAATAAATTAAGTCAAAAGCAACTTGTAAACATAAAAGTAACTGTGTTTGCGTTGCTATACACAACAGTATCATCAACATAGAGATGTAGAGGATGTACAGATACATTAGTAAGGCAAGGCAAGTTTATTTATAAAGCACTTTTCAGAAGCAAGACGATTCAAAGGGCTGTACATGAACAGAAATAACATTTCAGAGGGAAATATTACATTGGACATTAACAAAGGAATAAGCTAGTAAATCATTGACTAGACTTATGTAGTTTCACAGGAACACAAACATACAAAGCTTAAATGTTTCTATTCATATATGTTCTTGTGCACAATATTATGACTTTATTCTCATAATTTCCAGAAACAAAATTCATATTAGGGTAATTGTGGATTAAAGAAAATAAATTAGTGACCATGAAGGAGCAGATTCCCCTCAAAAAAAACTCAAGATACTTTAAGATTAATTTCACATATTTGCATGAAAAAAACCATGAGGTTAGGGGCTCAATGAATTAGATAACTTATGCTATTTTTTACACAAAGCAGCAAATCGTTTTTGGTTAATTTATAAGTAACTTTTAAATCTATCTGGTATAAAATAGAACATGAGTGAAAAGAAAGCACAAGTAAATTTCCCATATTTTAAAGAGGACCTATTCTGAATGTCAACTGTTGTGTATTTTGACTTTAATTACCTGAAAATACCACTTTAAAAGGGCTAAGAAGACCGTAAATGTGCTGAAACCCTGAGTTCATTAAATAAAGGTTAAAAAACTAAAACTAAATGTTTCAGCATTAATTGTGCGCTAAAATGTTGAACGAAACTGTATAATCTCACCATTTCTTCATTGGACATTGTTGATTTCTTTCTCTGTGCTGTAAAAAGTTAATATTCCTTCTTAAAAATTGGATAATGGAGTTAAACTCTTTGCTGCTGTTTTCTCGCCGTTCAGTGAAATGAGTTTCAGAGACTGGACATTAACAAAGGAATAAGCTAGTAAATCGTTGACTAGACTCATGTAGTTTCACAGGAACACAAACATACAAAGCTTAAATGTTTCTATTCATATAGTAACAAACACACAGAAAGCATAAAATCACAGTACCTAATCGTTTTATTCATAATAAGAAAGAAACTGATTAAATCCTTTGGGTTTTCTGATCTAAAGTAGTTTTGTTCAACTTTTCTAAGAGCTACAATTAACTAGTTACCTTTCTGTCCAACATTAACATGAATAATAAAAAAAACAACACAGCCTTGAGGTACACAAGCTAAAACAGTGAGAATAGCTGAAGAGAGACCCTGAAGTGTTAAACTCTGCTTCCCACCAACCAGAAAGATCACTTAAAATTCAGCTGTTGGTTTTGTCTGTCAACCAGAATTAAAAGCTTTTGTTCAAAGACGTCATGATTTGTGGTATTAAATATTGTTGATAACCTTATAAAATGTGCAGCAAAGCCGTCTTTAGCATCCAGACTTTTGACAAAATCAGTGAAAACTTTAGTGGCAAGAGCTTTAGGGCTGTACTGCTTTCTTATTATTCCTTATTGCTTTTTTATTCCTTAATGTATCTAAATTGTTTTATGTAAAGCACTTTGAATTGGCTTGTATTAAATGTGTTATACAAATAAATTCATCGCCTTGCCTTCTGACAGAGTGACAGCTAAATGTGAAAGCAGGTGTGGATCAAATAGAGTTCAACTTCCAACCTTGGCCCACAGCAACTACAAAAGTTATGAAATGATTTTGGATGGAAAATAAATGTGACTCTCGTTAATCTATACAACAGGTGAGTTGATTCAAATGATGATCTGAACTTCTGACTTTAGAGTGGCAGAGATAAACTTGTTTTAATATGGCAAATGTTTCGCCTTTAATCATGAAAACTATTTTTTCTAGCAATTATATAAAATTACTCAAAAAATGTCTGAGTAAAATAATAATACTATATGTACAACAAAAAAGAACATTACGAGAATTAGGTCAAACATAAAGCTGGAATATTACAAGAATGAAGTCACACAGTTTTTTGCACAAGTCCTGATCCTCATAAAAGTTTGATGCTGATGTGCAAAAAGATTTAAAATGTCCTTATTTGTGAAACTGATACCAAAGTATAACTTTACAAGATGCCTAAACATTCCTCATTCTGACACAAAGGGGAAAATTTTAATACTTTATTTAATACTTTATTCTCGTCATTTCCAAAAAAGAAAAAAAAAAGCCTGCACTAAGAAAGGGGTCGCCAGCAGAGTGCGAAATACGGGGGGGTCCGGGGGGGCTCAACCTCCCCGATTAACCCATGAGACCCCCTGAAAGCCTCAAAAGCAAAATTTAAAGGGGGTCTTAAATTGTGTCAAAAAAAATAAAAATTAAATATTTTTTGTCACTAATGGTCACTAAAAATGTTTAAGCTCAACATGTCCAGTATTTAAAATTCAAAACATTTATTCACAAATATCAGAATTAGAATCAGACATACTTTAATGATCCCAGGGGGAAATATGTTCTGTTTTTTGCCAAGTGGAGCCAGCCAATCCTATTCACAGATGCAAATTACCCATGTGCGTGCCAAACAGAAGAAAGACGTAACGTTGACAACAATTAATACTAAAAATGTTTCAATTTTAGTATTAGGAACTGATCTTATCTGTTGTGCCTATGCACTTTATCTGTTTCACTGTTGGTGAATGGGAAAGTCCTCTCGAGTCCTTGTATGTCTGGTAAAAGTGAAGAATTGACATTAAAGCTAACTTTGACTTTGACATTGTAATGTCATAGGCCTACTGCATATTGAGAAAATTTACATCGGTATTGCGCAACAATCGGGAGATGGGGACCCCCCCCCAAATATTGACAGGTCGCCAGTTTCTAGCTCTGTTATTTTGGGGGTTGCAGGTTGAAAACTTTAGAGCCTCTGCTGTAGAAAATGCAGCTTGATGTCTGAGCCACAAAATTATCACTTTGATAACTGCAAGCCTGCAAGTGTTGGAGTTTATAAGACATGTATGAACTTTCTATAGAGTACTTTCTTTAGTTTTATTTAATTTTTTTACCACAAACAAAACGTAATCCCCAGATTTCCCTGAAGTCTGCCTGAGTCGGTCTTATCTGGGCCGGTATCAGGCCCGGACAGTCAGCCTGGGCCACCTGGGCAGTCAGGACAACAAGGCCGCTGGAGTCAAGGCTCACATCACGCCCGGTGACGTGATGAATGTGAGGAGTGGATCGACCTTTGACCCGCTGGATGAAATTAAAACATGGCGTGTGGGAACATGGGTGTGTTTGTGACGCTGAATGATGCAAAGCTCAGCGAAGGCTCTCTGCCCCTTCGACCTTAAACGAGAACAAAAATCAGAGCGGGCAGAAAGATAAACAGGGGAGCAGCTGAGATTCCCTGGTGGTGGCTCACTCCTAGGAGGGGGCAGGGGGGGGGGTGCTTCAAGGAAATGTTGACATATGATAAACCCTGCATGCATTGGTACACTGGACAGAACCGGCAGTGAGATCGCTCCTCTCTCCCCTCTCTGCTGCTGCTGCTGCTGCTGCTGGTGTATCTTTTATTTTTAGCTCGGATCGAGTTTCCAGCCGTGCGATTCAGCTGCTGGAGGCTGAACATCTCGCAGCGAGCCGGACGACATGTGAGCTGCGCTGGGACGTGCTGATCATTACAGGAGGCTGAGGGGACGGAGGCGGCTTTGGGAGCAGATGGGACGTTGGGAAAGTGCAAAGTCACCGTGATGCTCTGCCGTTGATGTGAAAAACAGGAAACAGCTGCAGGTAAACGTTAATTTATTACTGCAAAGATTTATGTGCCGATACTTTATACAAACTACTGCAGCCATCAGAGCCCGGTATCTGTCACACTTAGAGAGCTGTTTAGATCTGAAACTGTGAGAATTTTTACTCTCTTCTGGATTTTAATGTAGAAAACTTAACAGTTGTAACATTTTTAGGTGCCGTACGTTTGAAGTAGTTTGAACGTCCTGTGAAAAAGATTAAAATCACAAAACATATTGTGCTTAATGTCATTATATCTGTAAATTACTTCTACTCAAGTTTTCGTAAACGACTTAAACAAATGTTTCTACTCTGACCACTAATGTACTAAATGTAGTTTTCTTCCCATCACTTGCATTCCAACAAATAATGCAGCATTTAAAGCATCGGCACACCTAATAAACAATGTGGAATGCCAACATGTGAAAACAGGTGAAATTTAAACCATAAAAATGGATAAAATGATGGGCATCTAAAGTAATTATCATCTGCATGTCTAACCTGGGACTGGCGGCCCCGCCTCTCGCCTAATAACCGCTGGAGGTCGGTCACCCTGCATGGACTAGCAGCTGTAGACAAATGATGGAGGAATGAATGGATTTATAACCTGGTGCTAATTGATAAACTACTATTTAAAAGATTTTTTGTGAATATTGGCTTCTGTGAAATCTTTGAAATTATTTTTGTTTCTCCAACAGTGTAAGAACATTTAATTATTTGCATTTGAATTCACTGTGATTCCCCAAGTGCTCAAAAGTACTATCTAGACCAGGGATCTGCAACCTTCCATCCAAAATGCTAAAGTTGAGCAAAGTTTTAACCCCCATCCATCCATCCCTGCTGGTTTGTGCAGGATCGTGGGACGTGCACACATGCTCACAACTAAGGGCAATTTAGAGAGACCAACTAACCTAACTGTCAAGTGTTTTGGACTGAAGGAGTACCCAGGAAGAACCCATGTACGCACAGGGAGAATATGCAAACTACATACAGAATGGCCCCAGGTCGGGGTTCAAACCCGCAACCTTTTTGATGCAAAGTAACAGTCTTGCAGCAAGTTTCTTCGTTTTGGCTTGTAAAGGTAACTTAAAGCGATAACCTTAGCAGTTTCACCAAAGTATTTCATAAAATATGTGTAGTACATGACACTAATAGTGTCATATTCTTTTTCTAAAATAATTTTTTTGTCAATAGGTTCCAAGCTACGTGCTTTTTTTTTTTTTTTTTTACATTATTTTCTATAAACTTTAAATGTTGCATTCAAGAACATGTATTAAAACTAAAACTAAAAATACAATAGTCTTAATTTTAAAAAAAACTTTTAAATACTAGGTATTATTCGCCTTTGTTTTGAACTAGCTGACCCCTGATCTAAATGCTAAATTTGCTAAAATATTCTTATGCAAAAAAACTGAAACGCTGGGAGTTTTGCAAAGCCTGATTAATGTATAGTTAAGTCAAATGTTTAGGAAAATCACTTCACTTGTGTAACGTCAATTTTTTCAAAAGACTTTAATCAAAGTGAAAAAAAAATCCATTTGTTTTTTTAATAAATTCCACATTTATCTCAAATAAAATGTTTAAAATGTTTTGTTCAGATTCCAAGTGTGTGCAAAACGTTGTTTTTCCTGATCAGCAGTGCAGCAAATGATGCAGTATTTTACAGCTGCTGCTGCTGCTGCTGTATCAGGGGTTCTGGTATCGACCTGCCTGGACAACATCAGCTGCCATTGGGGTAAAAAAAATTGTTGGAATTAAACCAAATAACCAACATATGAACAGAGCTGTCCACTTAAAACCAACACAAGATCTAAAAAAAATAATAAGAATCTGTTTCTTAAACTGATGCAAACAGAAAGTGTCCTCCTCTTGATGCAGGTGAGGCGTTAGATGTTTGTATTTGTGCATTCTTTACACTAAATACATGCATTTTTATTTTCAGCTGCAGTCAAGGTGACCTACCAGCAGCTGTTTATGTCCAGCTGAAGACATCCGGTCTCCTTCTGCTGGGACTCAGAGGAAGTGATGCAGCAACAGAAAGCAGGTGGGACTTCTTCTTCTTCATTAGCTCCATTATTCAGGATTTTAGAGAGTTTGTGCTGAAAATAATTCCTCTAAACAGAAAGCAGAGAAGCGCGATTAGGTGAAAAACAAAAAAAACAAAATGGCTGCACGGACACCTTTTAGACACTAGAGGTCGCAACGACCCTGAATTTGTTGTACTTTTACTTTTCTCCCTTTAAACTAACTCTGAAGTTCAGAAAGTTGTGATTTTATCTGCAGTTTCTGCTTCTGTTGCGTGACTGCATCTGTCATTGTGGCTTCATGTGGACACACCGTCAATCAGGCGAAATCTAAGAGTTTTATAAAGAACACGGACTCCGCGTCGAGACAAATAAAGTCATATTTATTTTTGAGTGGTTAAATAAATTGGGTTAGTTGCTGATTTTAATCTGTTTTCGGTGTATCTGTGTGGTATAAACACTCCTTCCTATCGCCACATCTTAGGGTACAGTTATTTTTCCGGAATGTACCAAAAAGTTTCTCAGAGGGGGGAGTTGCTTCCGGTCAACGGGCAGGACCGGACCATTTCCGGAAGAGTTTATCATTTTTATCCGTTAAATGTTAAATCTTTATACATAAAGTATCATCGTAGTTGACGTGATCGGTATAATTCTCCCGGTTGGGTTGATCCGTGTCCCGGTCGGGTTCGGCGGACTCCCCCCTCTCCTGGTTCGGTCCTCCGGTTAAACCGACTTGGTTCTTTTTTTTTTTCTTCTCTACTTTCCGACAAAAAGAGCTTTTGTTCGGCTCTTTAAACCGAGTCGGTTCGGCTCCGCTGCCAACCCAACCCGGCTGTTTATCGGTGATATAACCGTGTTTCTGGATAACCGGGCCGAGATGGAGGACGCCGGGACGGCGCTGTGTCTGCTGGCTGGGAAGCGGCGCTGCTGATCGGACCGTCGGGCCTCCGGGGGTCCGCGGGGAGCAGCCGTTAGCGGGCTAGGAGCCGTTAGCCGCCGCCGCCGCCGGTAGATGCCTCCCCCTCCGCCGCCGCTGCTCCGATTCCCGTCCGACAATGTTGATGTGTTCCTGCGAGAAAGTGGATTTCAGCATCGCCTCCCGGACCGTGACCCGGCTCGTTATCGAGGCCGAACAAGACGGCAGGACCGCAGGAAACTCTTCCAATGGGAGGTAGGAGCGGCAAGTTTGGGCGTGAAGTTCCCGAATAAAGGCCCGTTTCACGGCTTTAAAGCGAGCCGGGGCCGGCTCTGGTCCCGGCTCCGGTAAAAATCAGCGGGTTTGTCCTCCAGATTTCCTGGTTCCCCGGGAATAAACGTCCCTAAAGGCAGCCTGAGCTGCTGCTGTCCCTGGATCTGGACCGTTGCTGAATCAGCAATACCCAGTCCAGGTTGGATTGGGCAATTCCTCTTTAAAAGCTTGTTGGTGATCTGTGGAACCTTTAATCTGCGTTTTAAAACTCAAATGGGAAGATTATAAGACTTTCCCCGCCTGTTTCTACCAGTTTTAATGACTTTAAAGCAGTTTATAACAGTTGGAAGACGATTATTGGGTTTATGGTGTTGTGTGGCCATTTATTCATGTAAATGGGAGAAAGTGCCATTAGTTTGGCGTTTCAAACACCAAGGATGTGGAGATTACTCAGACAATTTATTCTAGACTGAACTGAATAGAAATCTCCTTTATTGCCCCCCAAGAAGGTAGAACCAGAATAAGAGTTTGTCCAGTAAGGGCGGCTTTACAGAAATAAATACTGTGCAGCTATCAGAAATGGCGTACTCTGATTGGGGTGATGTAAATATGTCAGTTTATATTTGTGCATAAAACAACAACAGATTATCCAGAGGAAAAGTGCAGAAAGCAGCTGGAATGTAAAGAACTTATTGAGTTTTTTGGGAGCGGGAATGTTTCTAAAGTCCAACAGCTGCAGGGGGGAAGGATCTGTGACGACGCTGCTTTGTGCACGCCGGATGCAGCCGTCCGTCCCTGAAGCAGCTCCATGCATGGCAGGACTGAGTCAGGAGAACTTTCCATGTTGCAGGAAAAACCCAACGTTTACGGCAGCAGAACCACTCTGAGCCGGCGGGACTATTGCTTCGGTTGCAGCGGTTGCTGCTCTGCCCAGCGCCGTCTGGAGAGAGAAGGTGAAGTTAGTGGCAGCGCTCATCTGGAGGCGGAAATATTAGCCGCGTTGAACTTTTTAAAGCTTTGGTGACTCTATAAACAAGTTGTCCTGATTAAATATTCTGTAAAACAGCTCAAATAATACCTAATAACCACAGTTAGGGATGGTTGCACTGAGCAGTGAAGTCAACATCCGTCTCCCTTCGGCTCGGGTCGTGCGGTCCGGCCGGTCCAGAGCGCCGCTGGTTCTGTTCTCCTTCGGGTTGGTCTGGGTTTTTTCAGGGGAATGCGCTGCCTGCGTTCAGGACCAGGCTTGTGTGGAACTGCTCCCAGATTACAGAGGATTACTCTGGACAAACAAGCCGCTGCCAAGATTGTTCTTGTTCAAACAGATCCGGCAGATAGCGCTGGCCGGGCTCGCGCTCTTTTTAGCTGGCAGCGTCTGCTTTGAAGGCAAACAACGGAGCCGAGCAGCCGCTGCAGGACCCGTCTGCTGCGGGCCGGGAAGTTAACTTGGTCTGGATCTGGATCTGCAGGCTGCTGTCTGCTATTACCATCTACCATAGAAAGTACTCCTGGGTCAATGTGAGCTTCTGAGCTTTCTGTGTCTCTGCTCTGTCTTCTCTAACATAGAAAGTACTCCTGGGTCAATGTGAGCTTCTGAGCTTTCTGTGTCTCTGCTCTGTCTTCTCTAAGCCCCAGTGGGTGGAGGCAGATGAGCGTTCACACTGAGCCTGGTTCTGGTTCTGCTGGAGGTTCTCCTCCCTGTTAAAGGGGAGTTTTCCTCTCCACTGTCGCTTCATGCATGCTCAGTATGAGGGATTGCTGCAAAGCCATCAACAATGCAGACGACTGTCCACTGTGGCTCTACGCTCTTTCAGGAGGAGTGAATGCTGCTTGGAGAGACTTGATGCAACCTGCTGGGTTTCCTTAAAGAGCTGGACGGTAATTCAATAACAGTTTATATTGATCAAAAAAAAAAAAAGGGTCAATAAAAAGTTCAATAGAATAGCAGTTTTCCTTCCTTTTTTTATATTCTAGCGAATCATGTAGGCTAATATTACATTGTTACATTCTCCCAACCAATCACAACGCAGACTCTTGTTTTGAATTTGTTGATAATCATCGATATCGATCAATATGATTTCTATTTTATTAATATGTTTTTTCCTGTATCGTCCAGCCCTACTTCCTGTTAGAGAGGAAACTTTCTGACCAATCTGTCTGCAGGATTTGGTTAAATTTGACTTTGTAAAGAACCTTGAGATGACGTGTGTTGTTTGGCGCTTTATAAATAAAGTTGAAGTGAACTGATGATGGATTGTGTTTCTATCTTTTCTCCTTTCCTGCACACCGTTCCATCCGTCCATAAAGCCACAATGACAGTCCAAACTTTCTGCTACTTCTGAGTCGATTTTAAGGGAGTTTAACCAACAAACAGAACAAAAAACTAACTTTTTTCTGCATAAACCCATAATATTTGTACTTCAGTCTCATTCATGTGTTAAATTGCATGTTTTGTGTGATTTTTGGCTACTGGCCGCTGTGTCGTAGGAGTCGGTGTAATAAAGGTTTTCTGACCCGTGATCAGTAACCATGGCAACCATGGAGAAACATTCGCTTTACCTAATTTAACTGACGTTCGTTTTCGTTCTTCATGTTGGCCTTAGGTTTAAATTAAAAAGGTTTCAAACATGTTTATCTGTAGGGGAGAAAAAAAAAACCCGTAACCAGAACAGTGTTGCTATCAGAACCTTATCTGCTCTAAATGAGCGCGTCCTGAACAGGAGCCAATCAACACGCTGGTCACATGACGCGGCCTGGTCACATGACGCGGCCTGGTCACATGATTTGACCTGGTCACATGACGCGGCCTGGTCACATGACGCGGCCTGGTCACGTGACGCGGCCTGGTCACATGACGCGGCCTGGTCCCGCCACACAGATCCGGTGCTGGTGCCGGTGGCCCGGCGTCTCGGACCGGTGAGGGCTGTAGGGATGAGGAACCTGATGAACAACGAGTTTCTGCTCTCTCCACTCCTCAGGTAGACTCAGATCAGAGTCCGCCTGCAGCTCTTTCAGGCCGCGGCTCGCCTGCCGCTTGGACCCGGCCGGCGAGGAAGACGCTGAGGCGGGACGTGTCGGGCCGTGAAGGACTCCCACGCCTGGTTCTGCCTGGTTCTGCCTGGTTCTGCCTGACGTGTGACGGGACGTCCGGGTCGGCGTTGTGAAACGGTTCTGTGGTCTGACCCTCCTGAGCTGCACAGGAAGCGTGACCCGGCTGTTGCTCTGTGGCTTCCTCGGCGGCGCCGTCATGGAGACCCGGTCTGACCCGGCTGCAGCGGCGCCGCTTGTTTCTGGTTGGTGACTCCGAGCGGAACCATGACCACGTCTTCTCCGGTCAGAGCGGAGCGGTTCTGTCTGGCTCGGCCCATCCCCGTGCCGACGCTCACCGTCCTGCCGCCGTCCTCCGACACCGAGTCCTGGTCCCGCTCCCCCAGCCCCAGACCGCCTCGCTCCGGACCCCCGGGCCGGGCTCACCGCAGCCGCACCAGAACCAAGAGACGGGTCCAGCAAGGCGGCGCTCCTCCGCCGGACTGGAACCAAACGCCACAGATTGTGGTGGAGGATTCTGCTGAGAGAGGTCCGGCCCGCCGGCGGAGCCCCTCTCCCTCGGCGCCGGTCCAGACGGAGGGGCCCGGCGGGGACAGTCCTTCTCGGGACCTCCTCCTGCCGCCGTCTCGCTCCTGGTCCGGCAGCCCGTCGCCCAGCCGGCGGTCCCGCTGGTCGCTGCGCAGCCTGCTGAGCAGAGACTCGGACCTGGACAGCTGCAGGTCAGTGTGCAGGTTCTGCAGAACCGGAGCGTGTCTGCCGGCTCCTCAGCAGAGGCCAGAACATGCGTCCGTCCGCTCTGGGCTCCCAGAACTTCAGCTCAGTCAGGTCCGCTGAGACAGCAGATGATTGGTTCTGGCTCAGACAGACTAGGGAACCTTTCTCAGGCGGCTTTAGGACGGGCCGGATCTTGGGCCAGAGCCGGGTCACGCTGTCAGAACCCTGATAGAGTTCAGCTGATTCATGCTTCCCGCTGACGTCAGACACACAAACGGGCCGGTCCTCAGAACATGTCGGTTCTGCCTGCAGCTTCCTGGCGTTCTCATCGCGCTCTCAGGGCAGCCGGCGTGTTCTGGACGGCAGCAGGAAGGTTATATAAACAAAGAGAGGCAGATGCTGCTGGGGGGGGGAGCTGGAGGCGGGGATCAGCAGCCATTTATCCTTCCTGGCAGTGATGACATCATCCCCAGCCAATGGGAGCGGGCCCTGGATCTGATGATGTCATGTGAATCCAATCAGATAAGGCTGCGTGCATCATCACTGCAGAGGGCTACAGAGCCCACCAGCCCTGACCTGTCCTTCCTTCTAATCACCCACTTAGCGTTTGCATGCATGCAGCATTAATTAATTATTATTAAGCTGCATGCATGCATCATTATGATTATTAACACTGCTGCATGCATGCATCATTAATAAGCTGCATGCATGCAGCAGCGTTAAAGGTGCAGGACCACTCATGATGCATGATAATCTGCATCTCATGATGTTAGAAATAATCTGATGTTTAGTTTAAATAATCCATTTATTAAATGATTGCTTTACATTTTATTTTATTTTCTATGATTTTTTTTTCCTTTAGTTTGTCCAGTTTGTAGTTTTATTTTAGCGTTTAGAGTTCCTCCCTCTTCCAGACGCAGGTTCTGCTCCCGGTCTGCAGAACAGAACCAGTTACAGAACCTGTAGGAAACCTCCTCAGCCTCCGGGTCGGCTTTCCCTCCTCCCCACATCCATTTAGAGCGACTTTGTGTTCGATTAAGACACGACGCCATCTTGGGTTTAACCGTAGAGGCGTCGGGTTCGTTAAAGCAGCAGCAGGCGGTCATTTCAGCGCCTCAGAGCTCGCCGTAAGCGTAGAAATGAAAGTAACAGAAGCAAAGTGTGCGACATGTGATGCTGCAGCTGAGCTCCTGCCTAGACGGGCTGCTTGTCCTGCAGCAGCGTCACCGTGGAGGGAAGCAGCTGGAAGTCTCACCTCCACACGCCTCCATGCACGGTGACGGGTTTTTAACCCGGCGGGTTTTTAACCCGGCGGCGGCGCCGGGCCAATCTGTGACTGGATCTCAGACGTTTCCTCCTCCACAGGAAGTCTTCAGCCGTTAAATGAGCTGCATGCAGACGGCAGATTGTGGCTGCTGTTGGTTTAACGCGCTGAAGGTGAAACGCTGACAGTGGTTCTGTTGGCTGTAAATAAAAAGCTGCTGGAAACCTTTTTACCGGGCCTGCCGGGTCAGGACCGGTTCTTCCTGCCGTCGCGGAGCTTTTCACAGTTTTTTCTGAAATCAGCCTCTGATCTGTTCAGTGACGTAAAACTGATATAAACAGCGACAGGAAATTGATAAAATGCCCTCAAACTCCGTCTTTAGCTCTCTGGTTTCACCCACATCCTCTGCTTTTTATGGGTGTTTTTTCCGGTTCTGTTCTCCTTGATTCTCTGACTTGGGTTCGGACCTCCGGACCCAGACGGGCCGCTGGTTCTGGGATTATCCAGAGATGCTGGAGGGCCCGGCTCAGGCCGCCATGGATTATGATGTGGCCCCTAATCCAGAGGGACAGACGCAGATGGAGGGTTAAAGGCTCGGTGGGTTCTGGGCCCTGGTTCTGGGCTGTGGTTCTGGACCCTGGTTCTGGACCGTGGTTCTGGTGGACTCTCTGCTCTGAGCGGTTTGTTCTGCTGAAGATTTAGGAAATAAAAGCTGATGTAAAGTAAAAGCAGTGAAGTGAAAAATTAAATGAGGAAATAAACCTTCAGCTCTGGGTTTCTGCTGCCGCCGGGTCAGAACCGGCAGGCTGGGCCTCAGAGTCTCCGCCCCCTCCCTCCTCCTCCTCCTCCTCTTCCTCCCTCCCTCCCTCCTCCTCCTCGGCTGCAGAGGGATTAGGGGCAGGCGCACAGACGGCAGCCCGTAGCGGGTCTTGCGTTCGGCTCCGGGGGTTGTGGGTCCGTCCGGTACCGGCGAGGCGCGGCGCGGCGTCGGCCACGATGACCGAGTGAGAACCGACCGCGGGACGGCGGCGCTTTCCGAGCCGAGGCAGAGTGAATGAAAGGCGGCCGAGCGGCGGACGTCCTCCCGGCCCCTTCCTCCGCGGACCGCCGGGCTTTCTGCGGCTGCACGCCGGGAATCTAAGCGGCTCGCCGGCGGCGCGGCTCCGCGGACATCGGCGGACCTGAAGCTCCATGCCATGTTTGAGTAAGTGTCGCTGCGCTCATTACGCGGTTTGGCTGAAGCGGATCCTGCAGACTGGCGCACAGAGGCGGTGCTGGTGGAGGTAAACAGCACCCCCCCCCCCCCCCCCCCCATGCATCCCTTTGCCATGCATCCCTTCGGACCATGGCTCCGCTGCAGAGGAGCTGGACGCTGCATCCACAGATTAGCTGTAATCTGAGGAGCGTTCACAGATTATTGCACAGATTCAGGTGTGCGTCTCACCTGATGATGTTGATGCGGCCCCAAATGGACAGACCAGAGGAGGGGGGGGGGGGCTACAGGTTCAGATGGGTTCAAAACGATCCACCTGCTGAGTTTAGCGAACCACAGCCCCCCCCATGCTGTGCACTGCTGCTCAGCTGGCTGACTGAAGGCAGAAAAAAGGAGAATTCTACATAAGCAGATTTACTTTAGGATATTTATATTTATTTTCTTTATGGCGGTAATAAAAGGTTTATTTCTGCATTAGTACAACTATTTATTGCGTTTCAGTTTGTGAATGAATCAGCGTTGTTGCTGTGTTGAGTTTTTTTTTAACACGTCGGACACGTTTCTGTCTGATTTTCCCGTGAACACGATGTGAGAACCTCTGTGGTGTTTCTAGCCGGGGTCACGCTGCCCGCCTCCATCCTTCCTGCAGCTCTTGGCGTCTCCTCCACGCTCCTCTCCAGACACGCTGAAACATTAATGGCCTCGTCTGTCGAAGCTTTCAGACGCGTTAATGCGGCGGGAGCCTCGGATTGAGTCCATCCGTTTTAAAATCCTGCAGAAATCTGTCCCGTTTCCAGCTAAAGATGTCCGTTTCTCTTCTGTTGGCCGCCACAGAGACATCATGGCTGACGGCCTCGCCTGTGAGACGGCGTACCGGCCCTTTAAGGCCCAGCCTCTGCTGTGGTTATGCTTAAAATAAGCCGTAAATGTTGTTTTTCATTGCAGCATCCTGATCTTACACCGATTAGATTTATGCATCGGCCTTAGATTACGTTTATTCAGTAGGGGAAAGATCCCACTTTCAGAAATAATTGTTCATTAGTTTAACTTGTTGAGGTTAAAACATTTAAATTAAGCTCAGTAGGTTTTCCTCATCAAATGATCCGAAGCCTGCAGGAAACACGCGGGCCGAGTTGAGAAGAACCAGGATTCTGGACCATCTGGAGAGATTATGCACAGAGGAATGGTGGAATCAGTGGTTCTGGAGGAGAATGGACCGGCACCCTGGGGCCGGGTGAAAGGAAGCGTCCTGATTAACGCAGTTTAACGACGAATAGACGAGTTCAGTGAAGGTTTATCGCCGCATGTAATCAGCAGGACAAAAACTGGAAAGAACGGATCTGCACTCAGAACCTGAGCTGAAGTTCTGATGAATGGCGGTTCTGATCCGGATGTCCGTCTGTTATCTCGGTAATTGTTCCTGGGACGTTAGCGGCGTCCCTCTGGCTTAATTGGACCGAGCCGTTTTCAGCCAAACGGATCAACGTCTAGATATGGAAGCAGAAACGTCCGTTTGGGTCGTTGTTCCACCAGAACCGACCCACCGATGCTCAGATTCACTGCTGGGTCAGTACCGGTCCTGGACCTTCTTCACTGTCTGTCTTACATCACTGGTGGATCTTTTTACGTCTCTGGTTATTTCCTCCTGATGTCAGAACCATCCGAAGAGACCAGAACCGGTACCGGTACCACCGCTCCTCCTCTCTCAGCTGCTCTGATGTCGTTTCTGCGCTGATTAAAGATGATTTCCATCCTTCCACATCCTGAACGTCTGAGGTTTAAAAAGCGGTTGCAGTCAGGATGAGCTCAGCTGATGGCGTTGGCCTTAAATGTCCCGTCTTCGCTCCCCAGTCGACGCGTATTTATCAAACAGGAACCGCCTGCAGCTGACTCCCCCCCCCCCCCCCCCCATAGCATGACATTAAAGAACCGCAGGAACAGAATCTGCCTGTGTTCTGCCCTCAGCTAACCCGTCTCTCTCTCTGTCCGCAGCACGGCCAGTAACTCTCCACGCAGCACCCCCGGCAGCTCGCCCTCCCTGCGGCGGAGGGTCCTTGGCGGAGGCAAGGCCGGCGAGAACGAGGGGGGCGGAGAGAAGAGCGGAGGAGGTTCTGACAGCCCGCTGCCCTCCGTGCCCTCCGCCTCCTCCCTGTCCTCGGCCTACCCGCTGGCCTCACGCCACTTCAGCCGCAATGCCAAGGTAAGGCTCAGGGTTCTGGTTCCTGCTCTCTGGTACCGGGCTGACGGACTGGGCTGCAGGTTAGAGACGAAGGATCCGTCCGGTCCGGGTTCCCTGGTTCAGCGAAGGCTGGAGCCGTCCCGTCTGCACCGGCGTTATTGAACCTCCAGTTAAAACTGACATTTTAATGTAGTTTGATTTTGTTGCGTCAGTTTAAGACTGTATCGTATCAAACAGAATCCAAGTTAAGTTTCCATTAACCTGCAGTCTGGTCGCAAGGTCCAGTTCAGCTAACAGAAAAGTTCTGTTTAGATTTATCTAAGCAGAACTTTTCTGTTTAGATAAATCTAAACGGCAAACATTTATCTAAACAGGGAGTTTTTCTTCCCACTGTCGCTTCATGCATGCTCAGTATGAGGGATTGCTGCAAAGCCATCAACAATGCAGACGACTCTCCCTGTGGCTCTACGCTCTTTCAGGAGTGAACTGGTTCCCTTATATAGGACATTTTTGACTAATCTGTATAATCTGATTGAACTTGACTTTGTAAAGTGCCTTGATATGGCATGTTTCATGATTTGGCGCTATATAAATAAAATTGAATTGAATTGAAATGGATTGTTGGTAAAAAAAAAAAAAAAAAACGTTGTGAAGCCTAACTGGCTGCATCAAGTTGCAGCAATCCCTCCTGGCTAAGCATGGGGCAACAGTGGGGAGCAGCCACACAGGGGTACCTTCTACACGCCTCACCTCCATGCCCATCAGCGGGTCGTCCTGCAGGTAGATCAGCTGATCTACCCGCTTCCTCTCAGCTCATCCTACCTTTTGTGAACATTTGCATCCTGAATGAGATTTTTTCTGCCTCATGTTTGTGAAACAGGGAAGCTGAAGGTTTTGCAGCAACACTGCAGCGTGTTACCAAACCCCAGCAGCCTAAACCGTCTCTTCCTTCTGCATGAAATCAGCTTCTGTGGTAACCTTATCTGTGCTGTATAACGAGCTCTGTTCTTTCTCTTTGCAGAAAATGCAGAGCTGGTACAACGTGAGTACTCATTAACCCCCCCACTGAACTCTGGCCCCAGTAAACGGCCGGTTCCTGTCACTGAAGCCGTCTCTGTGTCTCTCTCAGGTCCTCAGTCCAACGTACAAACAGCGCAACGAAGATTTCCGTAAAATCTTCAAGAAGCTGCCCGACACAGAGCGGCTTATAGTGGGTGAGTGGAAAAGTCCCACTAGTGTTTTGTTTTGTGACTAAAGGCAAGAGCAGCCGTGGCCCCGGGTCCGACCGCCTCGGCTGGAAACCGCCACTGAAATGAGGAAGAGGAGTCTGGCCGATCTTTAAAAACAAAAAACCTGATCTGAAAAGAGAAGTGAAGTAAAATGAATCGCTGCTGCTCATTAAGATGCTGAAGTCACGGACCAGAACCGTCCCGGTCCTCGCTGTGACGGCAGCCTGCGGTGCTCTGAGCGAGGCCGAGCGTCTGCAGAGAGCTGACAGGAGCGCCAGCCACGGCTGCCGTTTCACAGACAGCACAGTTTCAACCACAAACACCACAGAAGAAATGTCACACGGTCTCAGAGCGAAGCAGAGCAGCTCAGACCGTTCCCAGCATCGTATAAAACCCACAACACCAGCCGGATACTCTGAGTCTGCGCTTTACGCGGCACCCACCCACCCTGCATGCTGATGAGACGGAGGAGCGGATGTAGAGGAGCTCTGGAGGTGAAACGAGGCGCGGGCAGAGAGGAGGGATGAGTCTGGAAGATGCGTGATAGTCACAGCTGATATAATATTACAGAAGTCATGCAGCCTGAGTTAAAACCTAGAGGAGAAACGTTCAGCTGCAGCAGCAGGAGCTCAGAATGAACCGACTCCATCCTCCTGCTTCATAAGTTTGGACCGTTTTCACTTTTGTCTACAAAATGCTTTTAGTTTATTTCCAGCAGCAGAACATCAGAGTTTTCTTCCAAAAACTTTACTACATTTATACTTTATGTGAGCCAAGTTTGATGGATCCCTGTAAAAAGTTGTGGAAACATTACGTTTAATTCAATTCAGTTTATTTAAATTTGGTCCGCCCACAACACCTTTGGTCGTGGGGGAACTTTCCACAAAAAAATCAATTCAATCAGATCAGAGTCCAACTAAAGTGAGTTCATGCAGCCGGATCCCAGTTATCAAACAATACAATTCATTCAGTTCATCAATCAGGTTCAGAGTTTCCTCTCTAAGGAAACCCAGCAGGTCTTTGACTCCTCCTGGATGAGCACGAGCCGCAGCAGCAATCCCTCATACTGAGCATGCATGAGGCGACAGTGGAGAGGAAAACTCCCCTTTAACAGGGAGGAGAACCTCCAGCAGAACCAGAACCAGGCTCAGTGTGAACGCTCATCTGCCTCCACCCACTGGGGCTTAGAGAAGACAGAGCAGAGACACAGAAAGCACAGAAGCTCACATTGACCCAGGAGTACTTTCTATGTTAGAGAAGACAGAGCAGAGACACAGAAAGCACAGAAGCTCACATTGACCCAGGAGTACTTTCTATGGTAGAGAAGACAGAGCAGAGACACAGAAAGCACAGAAGCTCACATTGACCCAGGAGTACCTTCTATGTGGGAGAAAGGTTAATGGTGGCTTCATCCAGGAGAGAAACACGGTTCTGATCCGGTTTTCAGGTCTAGAGGATAAAGGCTCAGCCAGCAGCAGAGAAACTGGGTTAAACCGACAAAAGCTGGGATAATTAAAGACAAATACTTTTTTAACTCAAGTTTTCCATTTAGTTTGTTGGTGAAAATCTCACCCTAGAAATCATACATGAGCTCCGTCTGCGGAGGACCACATCTGTACTCACACAGAGGAGAGGCAGCAAAGCGAAGATCAACCAGCTGATTGTGAAAATTAAACTTTTAAAGGAAACGTAACGCTTCCACAACACTGCAGCCTGATTGGCCGACTGGCGGCGGGTCGTTCTGGAACGGCTGAGGTGGTTTCTTTAATCCTGGATCCTCCTCAGCTGTTAGTTCAGGTAACCTGAACCAATCTGGACCTGCTGGGTGCAGCAGAGGCTCTCCAGCGTAGAAACCAGGCGGCTGCTGACGTCAGACCAGCGGCTCCTAATTAACCTTCACTCATTGTTCTCTCCATCATTGTTGGAGCTGCTGCTTTGGCCCTCAGGAGGCCCGTCTGAGCGGGAGCAGAGATCTAGGCTCGCTCCCTGCGGTATAAACAGTTTAGTCGTTACTTTCTGTCCTTTTTAAACAAAGCCGTGGAGTTGAAGTGAGGCCTGCTGGTGTTTGTGTGTCAGCTCTCTGCTCTGCGTGTTTTACAGACTACTCGTGTGCTCTGCAGAAGGACATCCTGCTCCAGGGACGCCTCTATCTGTCAGAGAACTGGCTCTGCTTCTACAGCAACATCTTCCGCTGGGAAACCACCGTAGGTCACCCAGACACACGCCTCAGCACAATGTTCTAGACGTTTGTTCCCGGGTCCGGATGGATCCGCTCACATCTTCTGGCTTAAATACGTTCCCACGCGTTTCTGTTCACCATTTGAAGGTCAGCACTGCAAAAACGGATCTAAAAATAAGTAAAATGTTCTTAAAATTAGTGTATTTAACCTTGATTTGAGCAGGTAAATAAGATTATCTGCCAATGGAATGAGTATTTTGACCCCTAAAATAAGATAATTAGACATACTGCACTTGAAATAAGATGATTGAGATGAATTGTTCCTATTTTAAGTGCAAAATTCTTATTCCATTGGCAGATCATCTTATTTACCTGCTCAAATCAAGGACGAATACACAGATTTTAAGAACATTTTACTTATTTCTAGTTCCGTTTTTGCAGTGAGGGTTTAGGTTTGAGTACTAACGTTTAATCAGAGGGAACGGTTCGGGTTCGGGGACGTTTCATTTCAGCGGTTCTGACCCGTTGGAGGAAACATCTCGACTGCTTTGCAACATTTAATCCTCTTCTTGAATAAGGAAGTGGGCGTCGGCCTCAGCGTCCCGACTTTGTCTAAAAGCTGTAAAAGAGCTGCAGTCACTATAAATGCTGTAACTGTTCTAACAGGTTTTACAATTTAAAGATAAACTAGAAGTTACAAGAATATAAAACGTTATTGTACTGAAAATGACGTAGATTACATCTTAGAAGCTAAGATAAAAAGCTGCTTGTTGAGGTTTTCTGTTTGTTTGTTTCCTCCGTTTTCTGTGATGAGATCCATGGTTTATAAAAGCAGTTTTATTTTCTAGTCTTCAGTAAATAATTGTAATGTTCTGCAAACGTTTGGTGTCATAAAAAAAACACTTGTATCGTAACTTTAAACAAAAAAGACTTTCATTCATTGAAAGGCGTCTGCGTCATTTTAAACCTAATGCTCTGCTGGTCGGACCTTTAGACTCCCCGGCGTCGCAGCGGGTTGATCAATGGAAGCCGACTGGCAGAAGATCAACCGTGATGAAAGTTTGATATTTTGCATTTTCTGTAACTGAGAATAGACGTTAGGATGCATTCAGGCGTAGCTGCGTAAAACTCCAATACCTGCTCGGTTTATCAAGATATCGCCGTATTGCAAAAGTGCTCCGACGTTTATGGAGACGTGCGTTCACGCTGTCGTGGTTGCTAGGCGACGAACGCTAGGCGGCGCTAAGAGCGGCTGTTGATGCCTTTTGGTTTCATTTTTACCGCCACCTGCTGGACTGGAGGTGTACTGCTGTGTTCTTCCCCCACATGTCATTAGCCTGATTTTAACACGTTGTCCTTTCAGAGCACTGGAAACAGGAAGTAGACAAATTACCCAGGTAGAAAAAATGTCAGGTATTTAAATGTTGGGTGTTCTGGTGGAAAAGGAGCCGTTGATGATTTCGGAACGTAGCAGGAAGCAGAACAACTCAAACTGGACCGCTGTTTCCTCTCTAGGGCTGCACCATTCTCCCAAAAATCTAAATTAGCAATATATTTAAACCATAATTTAGATTTTTTACTTTCTCTGCATGAACCACAAGCAACAAAAATGGCCTTTTAATAAAGATGTTTTTAAACAAGAACTGTTTAAAACAAGAAAATTGTTTTTATTAATCAGAATATTATTCAAGAGAACAGCTTGTTGAGTTAGACATCAATCCTGATTTACCATAAAGTGAAACCAACAAACAAGTTTATGTGTTAAACAGGCTGACCGGAACTTAATGCTACGGTGAGATTCCTGAAAGTTTCTGGTAAAATGTATGATTATATAAACTCTAAAACAAGTAATAAAATTAGATTATCTCACTGCTGCAGCTCTCCTCCCCTCCATGTGGAGCAAACCAACTTTAAACATAATTACTCACACCTAAAGGATGTCTGATCCATTAATTGTTACATCACCAGAAGTTGCAGACCTCTGAGATTTGGTAACTGCGTTTATTTAAATTGCGATTATGATGCGAATGTGATTAATTGTCCCGGCCCGGTCCTCTCCTCCTGGGTCCAGTAAGTAATCTGGCTGCAGCGTTTTAAAAGGGTTCAAGTTGAACCAAAGGCTCAGCGTTTCTGCGTCTCATTCATGTTCCTCTTAAAAAGGACGTTTGAAGAACCTTTTCATTGAGTCTAAAATAACTCCCAGAGTCAGAACCGCAGACATAACCCACTCAACAGTGAGTTCCCCTAAGATTTTAAAAAGAAATGAAAGACATTACAGCTCATTTATGTGTTTATAACCAGTTGACCGATAGAAACAGAGTTTATGCCACCAACGTGTCTGTGGAAACATGAATAATGCTTCTTAGAGGCGCCACAGATAATAAAACTGGTGCTGGGCAGAGGGACTTCCTTTAATTGGGACTTCTAGAGAACTTCTGTTCCTTGGTGAGTTTTCTGAACCAGTAGAACCCGTTTCCTGGCGTCTGTAATGGATCCACCCTCCCAGTTTGGGTTGGGAGCTGCTTTCAGCGTAAGAAGGGTTAAAGTTAGGTTTTAATTCAACGACCTCAGACTACAGGAGGTAAAGATGGGAATCAAATCAGCAAATACAGGAAGGAGTGTGTCCATGTGAAACTCTGAAGGTTGAGAATGAAACCTGGATCTGACTGGCAGTGTAGCAACTTTAAACGGGTGTAAAAGTTCCTCTGAGCGGGTCTGTGGCTCCGCAGCAGAGTTCTGGACCGCCTGAAGACGAGCCAGACCGCTGGTACTGAAACAAGTTAACGTAACCAAAGTTCAGTGGAGTAGAAATAAAAGGATGAATTATCATCTCAACTGATCCAGGTTTGGAGATCTTCCTTCATTAAATACAGAGAAGAGGCTTCATCAAAAATAACAGACGAGTCAAAGCTTCAGTTTTCTGGGTTTAGCTGCAGATGGTTGTTACTCAACGAGGAACTTAATGTTTGTCGACATTTAACCAAAGAGGAATTAAATGAGCAGCATAGCTGAATATAATCGATGAGAAATATGAATAAGCTGCTGAGTTATAGGGTCTAAAGCATGTATAGGTAATGTATAAAACTAAACGGGTGTCAGCTTGGAGCCCTGAGGCGCTCCACACAGCAGCTCTGTAGATAAAAACCTGGTTTGCAGACACAAAATGACCATCAGGGTTTAACGGTTATTCTGATAAAAGAATATTTTATTAACTCTTTTTTTTTTTCTTGCAGAACTGTAAATTTAGCAAACTAACGGGACAATAACAGTTAATTAGCCTCTCGTCAATCAGGCTTTCACCAACGTGTTGTTTCTGATGGGATGAGCTCATAAAAACGTTTTAAATCTAACGAGCGTTGAGCATAAAGGGAAAACGGTGCCGCTGGTTTTTACTGAACTCTAAACTAGGACCAGAGGTTCTGGGGGGAAAAATGGGAGTTTTTATTTCTGAACAATTTCAGGGAAAATTGAGCAGTTTAGATCATAAATATGTTAATTTTCCTCTTTAATCAACTTTTTCCACACCTGACGTTGTTCTTCCTGTTGTGATGTTGGAGTAAAACGTGTTTTTAAAGTTTAAAATGTGTTCTTTATATTCTAACTGCTCAGATCACCATCCAGCTGAAAGACGTGACGTCTATGACCAAGGAGAAGACGGCCAAGCTCATCCCCAACGCCATCCAGATCAGCACCGAGAACGAAAAGGTAACCAGCAGCCGGTCCGCCGGGACGGAACCGGCCGCCTGACGGAGCAGACGAAGGAGGTGCAGCCGCTGATTGGCTCTCACTGCTCTCTCCTCCTCTCCTCCTTTCCAGCATTTCTTCACGTCGTTCGGGGCGAGGGAGCGCAGCTTCATGATGATCTTCCGCCTGTGGCAGAACGCGCTGCTGGACAAGGTACGGCCCAGTCTGCCGCCGCTCGGCGCCGCCGCTGCTAGTTAGCGTCTGAGAATAACCGGAGAGCGACAACAACCAGCCGGGTGCCGGTTCTGATCCGGGGTCCGTGTTTCTGTTCAGCTCCAGCTGAGTTCAGGAAGTAGGAGGTGTGGTCTCTGGATGCAGACTTTCATCTGAACCGGTTCTGCTAAACGCTGAACCACAGAACCGTTTGGTTCTGGCTGGACTCCGTCAGAACAGAACCAAACGAAACCTTTTCCAGATCTAACAGGGTTCTGCTTCCTGAAGTCTGAAAACGTCTGGTTTTAAGGTCCGGTCCGTTCGGTTCTCCACCGGCTGGATCATTGTGCAGGTTTGGGTTTGTATTCTCAGTAAATGTGCCGGATCCACATAAATGAGGCGCTTTGGACCTTTGGGTCAGGAAGCCAAGCAGAACCAGAATCTAAACGCTTCCTGGGAGGCAGAGAAATCTGTGGGGAACTTGTTCTCTCCTGGATTATGCAGATTAGCTTCTAATCCTGAGCATCTTTCAGAAGCAGAACCAGAACCGCACCGCCATGCTTCGTCTCATGAAGCATTAAATGAGTTAATACCAGCAGATCTTTGTCCTCTGAACTGATTTCTCTCTCAGTAAAATGTTTAAAGCGTTGTTTTGGGCTCCGGTTCCAGGGCGGCGCCGTCTGACTGGGTTTCTGTCGGGAGTGGAAACGGGAAGAGTTGATGTTCTGATCCAGAGTTTGACTTCTGTCTGTTTGCAGTCTCTGTCGCCTAAGGAGCTGTGGCACATCGTGCACCAGTGCTACGGCACCGAGCTGGGCCTGACCAGCGAGGACGACGACTACGTCTCTCCCACCAGCGAACACATGAACGGCCTGCTGTGAGTCCTCCTCAGACCGTTAGCTAGCGCTGCTTAGCTTCTAGGAACGTTCAGCCTCTGCTGACCGGGTCCGGTAACCGTCTGCCGCTACCGGACGGAACCAAAGGCTGGGCAGATTCATTTATATAGAACATTTCAGGACAGAGACAATGCAAAGCGCTTTACATGATAAAAATACAGGGAATAAAAGTAGGAATAAAATGTAGAAACAAAATAGAAACTAAAAGCAAATATTAATGATTTTAAAAACAGCTGGACTACAAAGTTTAACTAATGATGTTTCAGTAAAACAGTTTAACTAGAACAGTTAAAATCCTAAACAAATATGATTTTAATCTTGATTTAAAGGAACTTTGGCTTTCAGCACTTTTACAGTTTTCTGGGAGTTTGTTCCAGATCAGTGGAGCATAGGAACTAAATGCTGCTTCTCCATGTCTGGTTCTGGTTCTGGTTCTGGTTCTGCAGAGCAGGCTGGAGCCAGAAGACCTGAGTGGTCTGGAGGGTTGATGCCCTGATAACAAGTCTGTGATGGATTTAGGAGCTAATTCAGGGATTTATAGACTAACAGAAGGATTTTAGAGTCTATTCTCTGAGATCCAGGAACCAGAGAACCGGACTTCTCTGGCCCGCAGCTGTTCCTCAAAAGCACAACCGGTTCTGCAGCTCCGACATGCAAATCCCGGCGCCAGTCTGCGGTCTGCGTCGCTTTAATCTGCCTTTCTCCCGTCGCTCTCCTCAGCCCCGGAGACGAGTCGGTGTCGGTGACGGACCTGCTGGACCTGAGCACGGTGTCGGCGCCGTCCGCCGGCAGCTCGCCGCCTCCGGTGCCGGTCCACTGCAGCCTGACGAGTCCGGCGTCGGCCCCGGTCCTCAGCGCCGCCTTCCTGCCCTCGCTGGCCTCCTGTCCGCCCATAGAGGTGCCGTCCTCCTCAGGCAGCAGGCTGGGCTCAGAACCCGGGGAGCCCAGCCCGCCCAGCTCCACCGGGTCGGTACCGGCCGTCACCCCCACCATCCCCGCCTCGCTGTCTGCGGCGGCGTCCTTCGTAAGTCCTCGCCATGCTCTGCCGGCCTTCTCTTCACGGTTTATTAAAGCTTAAATCTAAATACAATAAATCAGATTCTTTGCCGTTTGATGCAGGAAAACTTTTCCAGATTTTACATTTAAAGGCTTTTCTTTAAAGGATCTGATGCTTTTTGTTTCACTCCCAGAATCTGCAGCTTTTCTTTTTTTACCAGATTATTTCATCTGTTGCTGCTTCTAATGCAGCAGATTGCAGCTGCAGGCTCTTTTTCTCCTGTCTCTAAAAATCAGCACTTTTCCCTGTGATCTCATCTGTTAGAGGTGCTTTATTTTGATTTATTTATTTATTTATTTTTGCTCCAGATTTATAAAGTAATTTAAAGACAAACAGCAAAACGAGTTGAAATAGGTCACCTTGTTAACTCCTGACTCTTCAGGGATCACATTGTCGGCTCTAAATGAACCTGAGCTAATTTAAGACAAAGACAAGTCGGATAATCTAATCAGAATTAGGTTAATTTGAAACATTTTTGATAAATTGAGCTAAATTGTGCTGTGATTAAGTGCGATAGGCTTTCAGGAGGGAAACTAGACTGAGAAAATGGAAAATAATCCAACCTAAAGTGAGATTCTATCAGCTAAATTAAGATCCAGTCAAACAGGTTAATCTGAGATGGACTCGGCTTTTCTAACGTAACATAAAGATGAATAAATGAAGCTAAACTAACAGGTTTAGTGAATGTTTGTTGTTTTTGGCAGAAAGTGTTAATCCTGGACTTTATACCAACTGTTATAACTTCAACTAAAGAAATAGAAGCATATTGTGTTTTTGTCACAACTTTTATTAATGACTGCTAAGAAAAAAACTTGAAAGGATGTTTGTTGACAAAGAGGGTTTTATAAAAAAAAGATCCTCGGGTTGTTTCTCACATAAATTAGATGAATAAAGGAACGGCTGAAGACTTTTACGCAGATCTCTGATCTCTGCTCCTCTGTTTCAGACGCTGGAGGAAGGAGGCGACAGCCAGTCCGAGTCGACCAATCACATGCCGCCCCCGTCAGCCGCCAGCCTGGGAAACCTCTCCTCATTGGACATCACCAACGACGAGGAGCTGCCCACCGACGCCAGCAACTCGTCCGACACGCAGGAGGAGAGTAAGTATCTGTGACCAGAGGAGTCGGATCATCACTGAATCACTTCCTGTTCACAGTTCAGCAGCTCCACAGTTCTTCTTCGTTTATCTTTTTAAACCTAATGCTCTAAATAAATGTAGATTATGAAGTCACGGCATCCTGGTGACGTAATAACAGTGAAGCCTGGCCTGTTAGAGCCGCTCTCCTCTACCAGGTTCCTGATTGGGTCAGCTGGCTGAAGCTTCATGGATCCTGGGCCGCCGTAGTCAGAGAGCAACCAGGACCGGTTTGTTCCTCCAGAACCGCTGATGCAGGAGGCAACCCAGAGCGCTTTGCATGCAGGACACCAAAGCAGAGACCCCGACCCTCTGAACTCCTCCATCTACAGGGTCTTAAAAATGTTTAAAATGCAAAACTTTGAGTTTAAGGCTTTAAAAAGTCTAAAAGCGGCGTCCAATCTGCTTCTTCCTGGGGGGTTCTGTTAGCTACCGGTGCTGGTGGGTGGCGGTAAACTACCTTAAACCTTAAAGGGTCTTTAATTTAACTCAATGAAACCCTGAGTTCTGCTCCTCGGGTTCCGTTTGCAGTGAGGAGACGGGTCAACGGTTTCAGAACCGCGGAGCGTTAGCCAGAACCGCACTCAGCCCAACCCGGCTGCCTCTGAGCTCAGAGTTCTGCTCCACGTCTCGACTGTTTTCTGCAGAAAGAAGCTGAAGCATTTTTTCTGCTACGCTGCTTAACGAGGTTCTGACCTTAACGAGCCTAACGAGTCTAAAGTAACACCTGAATGGAGTTCAACTCGTTACCGTCAAGCTTCCAGCCTCTTAATTATTAACCGTCATGAACTCGTTAAGGTTCCTCTGAAGTAGAGATTGCTGATTTGGGTCAAGCTCTAAAGCAGCTTTTCCACCTTGACTGCTTGAAGAACCTGAACAGAACTGGACCGGGTCCGTCTGTAGAACCCTGTTAGCAGTTTTTATTCTGGTGCCGTGGTTCTGCTTTAGAACCCCCTGTGGACCCGACGTCTCCAGAACCGCTGGGTGTAAAAACTGACGCCAGGTTCTGAACGGCGCCTCGTTCTGTGGCCCAGTTCAGAACCATTTCCAACATTCACATTTTTTTTTTTTTAGTTATTCTGAATAAATGCAAAGTTTAACCGGCTTCACAACAAAATGTTTCCTGTAAAATAAAACGATTTCCTCCAAAAAGCCCAGAGAAAAAAACCCACAAACATCCTCATGTTTGATCAAAGATGAAATTAAAACGATGTCTCTTAGTAAACATTTAAGTTTTAGACCTTTTTCTCCTTTATTTCCTCCCTGAATGAAGACGGAGTCGTTTATCAGACGGTTTTATTCTCTCTGTTCTCTCTGCATGCGGGGAAAACCTCACCAGACGACTGGGAGTCGTTTCCTAAGCTGATCTCAGAGCTGCGTTTCCCAGACGTCTGAAATGTTCACCGCCCTCTGCTTTGTGTTGCAGCTTCAGGTGAGGTGGAGGCGTTCTGCGCCGACCTGAGCGGGCGCCTCAACATCAACGCGGTGGTGAGGATGAGCGTGGACAAGCTGCACGACCTGCTCTTCTCCGCAGACACACACTTCCTCCAGCACCTGTTCTCCCAGAGACACTTCACCGGTACGCGGGGCTCTGCAGCTCCTCCTCCCGCCGCAGCCGTGCCAGGATTTATTTATCTGAGCTCAGCTATCACGACGCCGCGCAGATGAGACGCTCATGTCAGCAAGCTCTGCAGAACCTGCATGGACTTGTCTGCTTGGAGCATGAATGCCAGTTTTTCCTGTCGAGGCGGTGACCGTTGGAGCTTTTTGTTCTGCTGCTGTCACTCAAACACTCCTAATGGCTTATCCAATCAAGTTTTATTTCTATATATAGCTCCAATTCCTTATACACGCCATCTCAGACTCTTCCCAAAGTCAGCTTCCATCAGATCCTCCAGGTTGGTGAGAAAGTTTCCTCTCTAAGGAAACCCAGCAGGTTGCATCAAGTCTCTCCAAGCAGCATTCACTCCTCCTGAAAGAGCGTAGAGCCACAGTGGACAGTCGTCTGCATTGTTGATGGCTTTGCAGCAATCCCTCATACTGAGCATGCATGAAGCGACAGTGGAGAGGAAAACTCCCCCACTGCAAAAATAGAACTAAAAAAAAAGGAAAGTTTTCTTGAAATGAATATATTTGCCCTTGAATTGAGCAGGTAAACAAGACTATTTGCCAATGGAATAACATTTTAGCACTTAAAATAGGAACAATTCATCTCCATCATCTTATTTCAAGTGCAGGATATCTAATTATCTTATTTTAGGGTTAAAAATACTCATTCCATTGGCAAATAATGTTATTTACCCGCTCAAATCGAGGGTAAATACATTTATTTCAAGAAAGCTTTACTTATTTTAGGTTCTCTATTTGCAGTGAAGGAGTAAAACCTCCAGCAGAACCAGAATCAGGCTCAGTGTGAACGCTCAGTAGAGCCGGGCTTCCTTAGCGCCGCCTCAGACTCTCTGACGTGTTGCAGGTTTTCCTTTAGCTCCTTCGGTTCCTTAAAGATTAGAAAATAAAAACTTTAGATTTATAGCCTGGCAGAAAATCGGTTTAGATTGTGGAGGAAGATGTTAACCGTGTCTCCAGCTTAGTGACACAGAGTCAGAACCTCAGATCTTTTCTTTTAAAGCGCGTTTCATCCTCTCTCCCTCAGACCTGTCGGTGGGCGAGTGGCAGCAGGACGTCGGCAGCGGGACCACCAGCCGGGTGCTGAGCTACACCATCGCCCTCAACAACCCGCTGGGCCCTAAGACCGCCCCTGTGGTCGAGACGCAGGTTGGTTTCTGCTGCACCGGTCTGCGGGTCGGTGGAGCCCGGGTCCTCAGGTCCTCACGCCTCCGTGTGTCTCCCCCCCCCCCCCACAGACGCTGCATCAGAGCTGCTCCCGGGGCGAATGCTACGTGGTGGACTCAGAGGTCATCACCTCAGGGATCCCCTACCAGGACTACTTCTACACCGTCCACAGATACTGCCTGACCTCCATCAGCAAACACAAGAGCCGCCTCAGGTGGGTTCCTCACCCATTCATCCTTTCATCCATTCACCCTCATCCATCCATTTATCCATCCATCCATAATCCATTCATTCATCCATCCATCCTTTCACCCATTCATCCATCCATTCACCCTCATCCATCCATTTATCCATCCATCCATAATCCATTCATTCATCCATCCATCCACCCACCCATTGATCCATTCATTCATCCATCCATCCTTTCACCCACCCATTGATCCATTCATTCATCCATCCATCCTTTCACCCATTCATCCATCCATCCATCCACCCACCCATTCATCCATTCATTCATCCATCCATCCTTTCACCCATTCATCCATCCATTCATTCACCCATCCATCCATTTATCCATCCATCCATTCATTCACCCATCCATCCATTTATCCATCCATCCATAATCCATCCATTTATCCATCCATCCCTAATCCATTCATTTATCCATCCATCCATAATCCATCCATTTATCCATCCATCCATTTATCCATCCATCCATAATCCATCCATTTATCCATCCATCCATAATCCATTCATTTATCCATCTATCCATAATCCATTCATTCATTCATCCATCCACGGAGCGTGTTACATACGGCTGCAGTAAATCACCCAAATATGAGTCAATAAACAGAGAAGCTAAATCTTTATATGACCAATAAATGCAAATAAAGCTGCATCACAGATAAGAAGCCAGATCTCCAGGTTCATGTGTTACAAACGGGTTTAATTCAGCTCAGCTTTCCTGCTTCAGGTTTAACGAGATGGAAATCATTTCCCTGCCGCTGCTGCAGGTCTTCATGTAGATCTAAACATGAACTTTAGTCTCATATTTATTTATTTATTTATTTATTTATTTATTTATTTATTTTTTTTTCCCAGTGTCCTGTCTAGCAATGTGGCAATAAAAATTGATATCTTAATGCCAAATAGAGCTCGACAGATTTTACTTTTACAAGTGGAGCAAACAGCTTTCGCCATAATGCTCCGCTTGATTTGTGCGTGTAAATAGCTTTATTGTGATTCCTGCAGGGAGAATTTCAAATTATATGGACACTACAATGAGAAAGTAGGAGAGTAAAAGAAAAACAAGAAGAGAAAAAAAAAAGAGAAAGAAGAGGTGAAAGAAAGAAGAGATAAAAGGAAGAGAATGATAAAACTTCCTCTGTCTGCTCCATCACCTGGAAAGAGACACAAAAAGAACAGCACAACCAACAGACATAAAGCAACAGATACAATCGTGTAACATCTTGATACCATTGCTAAATCATATGTATTATTATTTAAGCTGACATGTGTAATGTGATACCTAAAAAAAAAAGTAAAAGAAAGTAAATAAATTATAGCCTTTCTATATATAAGTGAACATTTAATACCTGGGACCCAGCACCTGTGGGAGATTGTGAGAGTGCACTAGTTTAGGTGAAAATTATCCAGAAGGAAATGGCTTGATAGTGATTGTGGAGAACCGAAGACCCACCTCATATTTAACACTTTTTTACTGTTAGTGGAGTTTATCCTGTGCTGAAAATGTGTCTGACTGAAACGTCTCGGCCGTCCTGAGCTGCAGGAAGTCTCTGTTCAGACGCCTCTGACCGCCGTTCAGCTGACCGAGCAGCGCTCTTCACTCAATCACTGTTTGCTCTGCGATAACGGCCCATTCCCTGATTAGATAAGGGAGGAGGAAGCGGGCCTGGGAACGATTGGTGCTGAGCACACAGACCAGGTCAACAGAGCTGGATCTGACACTTTCATCTCCTCGTTAACGCTAATTGGGGCTGATTTCTGGCTCTGATGCCGACTGGAGAGGATCAAAGCTCGCAGTCCTTTCCTTTCCAGGCTCAGCTGCTTCTGTCTCGGGTCTAAAAAGCCCGTTGGACCTCCATGGTTGGCATCCGGTCCCGACCAGCAGGTCTCGGCTCAAAGAGCAACACGCGTGTTGCAGCCGTGTTAAACATTCACAGCGCTGCTCTGCCGGCTGTAACGCGGGTTCTGCTGCTTCTGGAGATGGAGCTGATGAAGCGGATCGGACTTCAACCTGAACCTCCAACCCGGGATCTCCTGACTCAGCGGGACGGAGGCATTCAGCCTTCACCTAAAAGCCTCTTAAACCTTTTCACCGACGTCTTTGTCACGCAAACGTCCTCTAACGGCTGTCTCTCTGTCTGTCTGTCTGTCTGTCTGTCTCTCTGTCTGTCTGTCTGTCTGTCTGTCTGTCAGAGCAGTAAACAGTAAACTGAGATGTGTTGGCTAACCATGGCGCGTCTCACCAGCTCTCCTCTGGTTTCTCTTCCTGCAGAGTTTCCTCAGACATCTGCTACAGGAAGCAGCCGTGGAGTCTGGTCAAAACGCTGATCGAGAAGAACACCTGGAGCGGCATCGAGGAATACTACAGGAACATGGGTGAGAACGAGGATTTTACGCACAACTAAAACGCTACGGCGCATTTTCACTTTATCCCAAACCCCCTAAGGAAGCCAGGGGCCTTCAGGAGCAGCTGTGTGGGTTTAGTCTGCAGCTGCTGGAGAACAGAAATCTCCCCAGAGCTTTGGAAGAAGTTGCTCTGGTCAAGAAAACCAAATCTAACCCTGCAGACAGCAGCGCCACAGCCAAACATGCTGCAAAAACGGACCTAAAAATAAGTAAAATGTTCTTAAAACTAGCATTTTTGTCCTAGATTTGAGCAGGTAAATAAGATTATCTGCCAATGGAACGAGCATTTTTACCCCTAAAATAAGATAATTAGACATCCTGCACTTGAAATAAGAAAATGGAGATGAGTTGTTCCTATTTTAAGTGCAAATATCTTATTCCATTGGCAGATAATATTATTTACCTGCTCAGATCAAGGAAAGATGCACTAATTTTAAAGAAATATTACTTAGTTTTAGTTTGGTTTTTGCAGTGTGGTGGTGGCAGCATCATGCTGCGGGGACAGCGAAGCTAAAGCCTGAGGCTCTGAACACGTTTTAGCTCCTCTGTGAGAGTGGCCTAGTCAAAGGCCAGCCCTAAATCCATCCGGCCTGGCTGAGCTTGAGTCCTTCCTGTGTCGCCGCGCTCTCACTTATTCCTCCTCTGACTTCCTGTCTGCAGAGAGCGAGGTGTGCAAGCTGGAGACGCTGCTGCAGACCGAGGTTTCCGTGGTGACCACCGGCGACGCCGAGGGCGCCGACGCCGCCAAGACGCCGCCTTCCCTGCGGCGCCGCAAACGCACCTGCTCCCGGCGGCAGAACGAGCGTGAGGGAGGCGGCGCCGAGGCCGGGGAGCGCGGGGACCGAGGAGTCGGAGAGGACCGCAACCGGAGGGAAGCCGGTGAGTCGGAGCGCCGCTGCCCTCTGGTGGCCGGAGGAACCAAGGGTTACACGCTACTAGTATGTTATAAAGTAGAGCCTCCCTGCTCTGAAGAAGAAAAGCAGTCAGAGATGTTTAACTCTTTGGGAGTTTTAGCTTCCAAAGGAAACATTTCAGAGTCTCAGCCACTGATAAATATTCTTAAAGATGTAAGGAAGAGCGAAGCATCTTAGCTGCTGCTAAGAAATAAAGCCTGCTGACCTCAGCGCCGCTTCGTGTGTTTTCAGGTGCTCAGTACATGAAGCTGGGGGACCGCGTCCGCGGCGGAGGACACGGCAGCATCTCCACGGTGGTCCTCATCGTCAGCTTCATGTGAGCGCAGCTTTCTCTGTGTTCCCTGTGTGTAGCGCCCCCCTCTGGTCGGGGTTACTGCGTGTTCTGATGCTCCGACTGTTCAGGTGCGTCTCAGTCAGGTAGGAGGAGGGAACCGGGCAGCGAGACGTCTGCAGGCTCGTCCATCTGTCGGTGTTCATCTCTGTTCATCCTCAGGATTCTGGCTTCTGCTACAATAACCACAGAAATCAGGACTTTAAACGTTAAACCTGACCAATCAAAGGGATTTTAGCCCAGAACCGTGGTTCTGCTCAACCTACAGCACTTACAGTACTTTCATGGAGATCCGGCTGTGGTTCGGCTCCTTTAGCAATGTGGCTGGCTGGAACATGAAATCAGCATCTCCATGAAGCTCGTCAGCAGAGGGAAGCAGGAAGTTCTCTAAAATGTTCTGATTGACTGTGGACCAGAACCAGCAGATGACGTGGCAGCCAAACCGTACCAGTGGATTCTGGACCTCTCCTCTGTTCCTCCACACTCTGATTTCTCACTGAAATGCAGAATTTACTGTTATTTGTAAAAGAGAACTTTGGGCCATTTAGTAACAGTCTGGTTCTGGTTCCGTAGTCCAGATAAGACGCTTCTGACGATGTCTCTGGTTTAACACGGTAGTAACCTCGGGTTCTGGATCGGTCTGAGGGTGGTGGACCCGGGAGTTCTGACTTTAGCTGCGGTCTCCGTCTCGTAAAGCCAAACTCGTTGTGATTGGTCGTAGCTTCAGAGCCTCCATGGCTGCAGTTATCACCCCTGGTTCGACAGTTTCTCCTTCCACTCAACTTTCCCCTCAGATGTTTGGACACAGCTCTCTGAGAACAGCAATCGCCTTTCATGGCTCACCTGTGACAGCCGTCAGACCCCCCCCCCCCCCCCCCCCCCCCCCATCCCATGACTGTGTAGACACAGCAGATTCTTTATTAAAATCCTTTGATTGTTCCTCTGTAGCCGTCAGACTATTAAGCGTAAATAATCTGAGCAGAGATGAACACCTGAGGATGTCGCTCCCTAAAATACCAGCTTCCTCCTGTTTGAGCTCAGTTACTGCATTAAATCAGCTGATCAGTGATTTTTTTCTACTTGGCTGAGATGCACCTCCATGTCTGAGAACATCAGAGCCCGTATGACCCGCCGGGTTCTGGTGTTCTGGTGCCGTTGGCTCTCTGGGTCGGACTAACCGTCTTTTTTTACGATGCGTCTCTTCCTGTCTCTCTTTTCTCCCTGCGCCGCGCCCTGAGCGTAGGATCTGTATCAGGTTGGTATGACGGGCTTCGGTTTCCCTCCGCTGCTGCATAAATGTGACGGATGTGAACGAAAAGGGGAGAATCCACCATTTAAATCAGATCGGCCCTCACATCCAACATGGCTGCCTCTACGCTGGCTCTGAGTCCAGCAGCGATCGCTCGTCGGTCCAGGAACACCCGACTGCAGGGTCTCCACTCCCTGACCCAGTCCCGGTTCTGTTGGGTTTCAGCTGCACGGGAGAATTTCTCTGGGATCTGCTTCCATCCTGAGAAAACATGAGTTTAACGCGCTGGAGTCTGAGAAAACGATGCATCATGGCTGCAGAAACACGACTTTAAACGCTGCAGACGGCGCCGATGGGTTTCACACCCAGAACCGACCCGTAGCCTCAGGTTCCTCTTCTGACGGCAGAAAACGATCAGAATCTGCTGGCCAAGAAATCTAAATCGGTTTAGAATCAGAACCAGTTTTATTTGCCAGGTCTGTGAACGCATGCGAGGAACTGGACTCTGGATACTTAGACATACTTATACTAGATATTTATATTACACATTTATACTACATACTTATATTACATACTTACACAATAAAACAGTAACACAATAGTGTAGTAATTAAATCAAACACAGTCTGCAGTATAAAAAACAAATAAACAAGCAGATTGAGACAAAAAAATGTATGAGCAGAGGGCGAAGCATGCAGGAGTAATTATTATTATTATTATTATGTTCATGTTGGAGGGTACACATACACATAAAAACATACATATCCACAGTGTGGCGAGAGCAGAGAAACCTGGAATAAATGAGGATTTTTATATATATATATATATATATATATATATATATATATATATATATATATATATATATATATATATATATATATATATATATATATATATATATATATATCTATCTATATCGGTACTTTAGTTATATCTTATACTGATGCAAATTTATACAACCTACTCTTAAAAAAAGAGAACTAATGAGTATTTTTACCCCTAACATAAGATAATTAGACATTCTGCACTTGGAATAAGATGATAGAGATGAATTGTTCCTATTTTAAGTGGAAAAATCTTATTCCATTGGCAAATAATCTTATTTACCTGCTCAAATCAAGGAAACATACTTTCATTTCAAGAGAAAAGTTCTTATTTTTAGTTCTATTTTTGTGGTGTAGTGTTAAACCAGGAGTCGTAGCTGATTGGTCTTTGATTTTTACGTCATCCTGAGGAAGTATGTGGCAACAGTGGAGAGGAACAACGCCTCTTTAACAAGAGGAAACCCCAAAACCCAGATGGGTCGACGTAAATCCAGCACGGGATAATGAATCCGTGCTGAAAGTGCAGCTTTTATCCCTCCGTTTTGTTTCCAACCGTCATAAAGGCTCAGAAATGGAGAAACCTTCATGTCGTCTGGTTTGACCAACGAGCCGTTGGGATGTTTGCGTCGTTTCAAGCTGCAGAGCACCGAGCCGTCTCTGCTGCGTTCTGCTCTTATTAACGCCAACGATCCTCCATGGGAGGAAAAAACAGATTTCAGATCCAAAATTAGAGCCCAAAACGAAATCCTGTCATCAGTTGTAATAACGATGGCTAATGGTGGATTGTTCCCTTAGCTTCATCTCAATGTTTCATGATTTAATGAGTCGTGTGTCAGCATCAACCCACCCTGAAATGTTCCACTTTCTTTTCCATCCTGTTTGGTTGTTTTTTATTATTATTTCTCATTAATCGTCTGGCTGTTGTCAGGATGTTTGACGGCTCTCTGTCTCTCTGAACTCCTCAGTCTGGTGGTTCTGGTGGTTCTCAACATGCTGCTGTTCTACAAGCTGTACGCTCTGGAGCGGGCGGCTCACACACTGGAGAGATGGCACTCCTACTCTGTCGCTGACAGGTAAGCTCAGCACAGGTGCTTCAGAGAATACCTGAAGACATGTTCTTCAGCACTTGGCATCATTAAGACCTTAACAGAGCTCAGAAAATGTTTAGCAAAGTCAATTATTGCCGTTATGTTGCTCTTAATTTACTCATTTTTACAAAAAGAGAACTTGTTAGACACATTGTTGGTTTAAGCTAGTTTGGTTAATTTCAGTCTGATTTAAGTAATCTTAGATTTTCTTTATTTCAATATTTATTTATAGGTAAGATTAGCTTAGATCATGGTAAGCTAACAGCAAGACGAGCTATCATCTTGTTAGCTTAGCACATTTTACACCAACGTAGCTTATTTAGCTTTGTGTCAGTTAGCTTTGATCATGTTATCTTATTTTATATTAATTTAGCTAATCTTATTTTTGGTTTTCTTGTCTTTTACAATATTTTTTTAAAGTTATTGTAATTTATTAAGATTATCCTAGCGTAGCTTTGTTATCTAGCTTCCTTTACGCTAACGTAGACCAGGCTATGCTAGTTAGGTCAGACTCTCCTGGCTAGCTTAGTTTGCTCACTTCAGTTTTCAGCGGTAAAAGCATTCGGCGGTTCTGGGTCAGAACCTTCAACCATCGCCGCGGTTCTAAGCGGTTCCGGCTCTCTCCACAGTCCTCTGCCCCAGACGGCGGGGGAGTGGGCGCAGGTTCTGCACCTCCAGCGGCAGTTTCACCAGGCGCAGCTCAGTAAGTGGCAGCAGATCCTGCAGTCGTCGGTTTCGCTCCTGGACCAGGTCAGTCTCCCCGCCGGCGCCGTGCGGACGGTAAGAACGCGCCCGCGGTGAGCAGACAGCCGCTGACCGCTTCTCTTTGTCCCCCAGATGAAGCATTCTCTGGAAAAGCTCCACAAGAACATCGTGGTACCGGAGGGGGAGCCGGATCCGTCCGCTGACACCCCCACAGAGTCCCTGTCTGACACCTGACCCCCCCCTCAGGTCTGCTGTCTCCAACATTTCCAATCAGAACCGGGTCCCCGGTGGGACCCACAGACGAACTACACTACCCACAACTCTCCTGTCCTGACTGACTTGAAGTGGCATCAGACGCCTTTAGCTTCGCCCAGTGAAGCGTCCAGAACCGCAGCAATAAGCTGTCCTCCAGCCGGGTCTCCTCTGTAAATAACGCTCAGAAACAGGCCACTGGTGGGCCCGCCGTTTTCCAGACTCTACTTCCTGACCCCAGCGGTTCCGCCTCAGTATTTATTATTACCTCCGAAGTCTCGTCCTGCTTTGAACACGTCATGTGATGGCTGTTCTGCGCTCTGATTTGCTGTTCTGGACCAAGAGGAGCTTTGTGAGAACGAGGTGCAGCAATAATGGAAATCTTTGCTCTTCGAATGTTTCACTGAAACTAGTTTATTATAATAATTATAATAATAGTGATGATGATGAGTGAAGAGCGTGTGCGCCGCCTCCGTTACCTTATCAGACGTTCCAGCGGTCGTTTTGCTTCCTCCTTCACCTTTTTGTCCCAATCTTCACATTTCAGCCGAGTCAGAACAAAAAGGACCAAGCAGAACTTTTCAGGTCCGGACGAACAAAAAGGGAAACAGTATTTTTTTTTTTCTTTCTCTGTGTGAAATTAATCAGAATTTGCTCGTCTTTTTTGTTTTTTTATCACATTTTTCACGTCCTGGTATAATTTTCTGTCGTCCATCAATCATCTCACCTTTCTGACTGTTTTTTTTTTGGGTTTTCTCCTCTGAGTGGAGCGGCTGCAGAAGCTCGTTGGCCCTGCTGTGCACGGTCGGCACCGAAGCGAGAGGCGGGTGTATTTATTACGGAAGGATGAGGAGAGAATGTACTGTAAAATTGTGATTGTACAAAAAACAAGATGGAGAGAAATGAAAATCCTAAAACATGCAACCAATCGCTCTTATTTGAGTCTGTGTGCTGTTTTCCTTTTCCTCATGTGCACCAATACTGGAAAAATAGCAGATTAAATGTTTAAATATTCTAAATAAAATTTTAAATAAATAGATGTTAATGTTTTTTTCATCAACAGTGGGAGAAATATTTAAGTTTTGAATTATTCTATCTAGATATTTGAAGATTTTGTGCCATTCAGTAAAGCTCAACTAACCAAATAATCACATTTATGTTTGTATCCGTACAAATTTGAAAGAATTTATGAATAGAAGGTTTTAAGAACAAAATCGGTTTATTAAAACACATTTTATTGCAACCTAGAGGTGAAAAAATGCTCAAATATTTGGGAAAAAAATACATCTCTGCAACACATTTTTAAATTTGACTTTTTATTTTGTTTTAAGTTGTCTTGACCTTTAAAAATCGTTTTATGACCGTTATTTTCCTGTTAAAGCTGCATTAATTTTGTATAAATATATTTCCTGTAACTGGCGGGTTGCTGGTTCGATCCCGCGCTCCAACCATCTCGGTTTTCTCAGAACTGCAGATTTAACACATTTGTCCTGAAATCTTGGCTCAGCTCATAGTTGTTTTCTTAACGCACACAAAATAAAGCTCTAATTAGTTCTAATTAAATATTTAAATTTTAAATAGTTGAAAAAAAAATACTTGAACTTGTTACCTTTCTATAAAAATCCAAACATGAAATGGGTAAAGTTCATAAATCTTTTATTTTTGCTAATTGAAATGAGAGTTCTGTGTTGACCCGACTGGAAACTGCAGGTTTTCCCTCTGAACTGGGTAACGTTCACTGAAACCATAACAACTGTTACCAAAAGTATTCACACCCCTCTGCTTTGACTCTATGAACTTCAGTGATTCCTCATAGGGTCCAATATGAAGGCGGTCCACGAGGTTCTGGAGCATCGATGGTAACTTTGGGCCCGTTCTGCCAGAACCGCATTTATGAGGTCAGACACTGATGTGGGACGAGAAGGTCTGGTTCTAATTCATCCCAAAGCTGTTCTGTTGGGTCGAGGTTCGGACTCTAGAGGCCGGTCCGGGTCATCCGCACCAAACCAAATGATTTTTGTTATTCTTATTGATCCGAGTTTAAAGTTTGTACTTGTTTATGTTTAAAGCGTTTGTTTCTGATCTTATTTAGTTTTTAACATCCTTTTCAGCCTTTTACGGTTAGAACCTGACAAACTGACTCCGCTCCTGAGACGGCTGCTTTTGGTTCTGGTCGCTTTGCGTTCCTGTCTCACATGACTCTACGCACATCTGCAGCCCATCCACATTCAATTAAATTTAATTTCTATAGCTCCAATCCACATCACATCATCTCAAGGCTCTTTCCAGAGTCAGATTCCATCAGATCCTCCAGGTTGGTGAGAAAGTTTCCTCTCTAAGGAAACCCAGCAGGTTGCATCAAGTCTCTCCAAGCAGCATTCACTCCTCCTGAAAGAGCGTAGAGCCACAGTGGACAGTCGTCTGCATTGTTGATGGCTTTGCAGCAATCCCTCATACTGAGCATGCATGAAGCGACGGTGGAGAGGAAAACTCCCCTTTAACAGGGAGGAGAACCTCCAGCAGAACCAGAACCAGGCTCAGTGTGAACGCTCATCTGCCTCCACCCACTGGGGCTTAGAGAAGACAGAGCAGAGACACAGAAAGCACAGAAGCTCACATTGACCCAGGAGTACTTTCTATGTTAGAGAAGACAGAGCAGAGACACAGAAAGCTCAGAAGCTCACATTGACCCAGGAGTACTTTCTATGTTAGAGAAGACAGAGCAGAGACACAGAAAAAGGCTCAGAACTCGGTTGTGAGGTTTGTAATTGTTTTATTGACACGGCTTCACGCGGAGATAATCTGCAACTTATCTTCAGGTGTGCAGGAAATAAAAGGAAAAATTATGAACTTGCTTCAGGAAGCTCTCACCTCGCTCTGTCCAACAGCATGCAGAGGTTCTGATACTTTAAGCTGGGAAAGGTCCCATAGAGAGGAAGAGGACCAGGAGCATGCAGAGGAGCAGCGCTCTGCTGCCCCCTAGTGGTCCATCAAGACTGGCTGGGAGAGACGCTCCTTTAGGCTGAATCTGACATAAGGGTGTTTTTATTTTTTATGTAAAAGGCTTCACCTGTAATCTGTTGCTGCCTGGTTTCCTTTGAGGCACATTGGACCTGATGTGGTGCACTTTCTGCACGGCAGTGAGATCACAGGAAAACGCTAAGCCCTTAGGTTCTGCTGAGAACAGGTTCCCTTCGTCTCTGGTTCCTTCTCTCAGCTCACAGGTTTAAACTGCCTGTTTTTTTTTTTTTTTAAAGACATTTCTGGGTCTGATTGTTCTTCTGGGAGCTAAAGTGGTTCTGCTTTCAGTTATTTACAGGATTGAGAACCGATTTCAAGTTTGGTTCCGTGTGATTTATGAGTAAAATGCTCTCAACGTGTTTTAGAAACATTGCAACAGCGACACGGATGATCAAACGTGAGGAAAAAGTGGAATGTGAGATTTAAATGTAATAACATTTACATTTCTGGTCCGACTTAAAGGAATGTCTAAAAGCATTTCTGAATTTAATTTGACTGAATTTATCTGTTAAATTCAAAATCAGGTAAAACAAAATAAATGAAGCACCCTGCTGGAGTCTGATTAATAAAATATAGAATCACGTTTCACATTTTTTCTTTTAAAAATAAAGGAAATTTGCACCAGTAATGTGGAAATATGAGGATTTGGGATATGGACTCGACGTGAATGTGCTGCAGGGCCTCGGCTGTGTTCTGGTTCTGGTTCTGGTTCTGGTTCTGACCAGAACCCAGTCTGGATGTCTCAGATTGCTGAACACCTGCTCCTGCTTTTAAAGATCTTTGTGACGCAGACAAAAACATCTGAGACTGATGAGGAGCTTTGATAAATCTCTGACACTTGGTGACAAATATATAAGAAATATAAACTCTTTAGAAATAATGATATAAGCTGCATTGATGCGTCTGTTTCAGGTCCGTTTCTCACTTGGGCCAGTAAAGCGTTTTACTGTAACAGTTTTTAGAAATCACAGATTATCGGCTTCGTTTTCTTTTAGCACTTCTGGAGAATCATTGTCAGAATAAACCCGTTGCAGCAGTTTATTTTTAACCTTCACCGACTGATTCTAACCGGGTGAAGAATATTTTAAACCGACTTTAACCCTGATTTGGTCCCTAAGAGGCGTCCCAGCTGATCTGAGTCTTTTTGGAACAACGATGCCACGCGGTTCCTGAGCAGGTTCTCAGTTATCCGCGTCATCACAGCAGCAAACCGGCTTAAATCAGAGCAACTACTCGCTGCTCAGGCCACCAGGACTGGAAAAGTGTTGAAATATTTCCAGTTTAAAACATTTAGGAGCCCTCTATCTTGGGAAACCAATATTGAAGGATTAAACATGAGGTTCTCCACAGAAAGATGGGAGGAACCTGCGTGGTTCTCGCTCTGCAGAGCAGAACATCTGGAGCAGGGGTAACCAACGTGGGGCCCGTGTGCACCAGGTAGCTGAAAAAAGACGTGGAGACACCCAGACCATGGGAGGAGTGTGCAGGAGGACTGGGACCGAGCATCTCCTGAGACGCTCCAGGGCTCCTCGTCCTCACAGAACAGCTTGAAGCGTGGGGAACATTTCAGCGTCTGTGGGAGGCGTTGCAGCCTGGACTCCTGCTAACTGTCCCGTCTGGCTCCACGTTATGAAACGCCCTGAATTAACGCGACATTTTCACTAGAATTAGGCTTTTTCAGGGTGCTGCAGTGTCCGCTGTTGCTCTGCGGGGTGTTTAGGTTTGGTCATTTTAGAGGGAAACCTATAAAACTGAGACCTGCTGCACAGCATCAATTAGCGATGTGTGGCGTTTCTCTCTTTGTCCACTGGGTGTCGCTGTGGCAGCAGAGGCTTAAAAAGTGACGGCAGTTTTGTTTCAATGAATAATCACTTGTTCTCTTGTAAACTCTAAAAAAACATTGGAATATTTCAGATCTTTACATTTTTAAACACATTTTTTAAGTTTTTAAGTTTTACATTAAAATCTTCACCTACTTTAAAACTGGGCAGTGAACTGTTGCTGTTATTTGTTGTTACTTTTTTCTTTATATTTGCACAACAGGGAGCTGAACCTGAAGTGGAGCGCCTGGCTGAGAGGACAGGTGAGAGAACATCAGCGATAGATCAGGTGTGTTCCTCGGCATGCAGGTATGGAGAACACGGTGGGAGGCAGTTTATAGGCGTTTACAGGCGTATTTACAGCTCAGCTCTCCTCTAGAATCAGATGTTTTATTTGGTTCTGTGTGTCGAAGCGCAGCTCAGGCCTTTTCAGCCAAGTCTCATTTTCAAAGCTTTCTGGTTTCATGATGTCCATCATATGGAGGAAGAAGAGGAGAAGCTGGAAGAGGCGTTCCTCAGGGATGTCGACTTTGATTCTTCCTCAACCTTAAAGTCAAAATAAGCAGAAGAAAACCGCTCAGGGATGTTTTACTTCATTCGTGTTCAGCTGTGGAAATATTAAAAGGAAAAAAAAACGTTTAATTCCAGCATTTATATTCAGGGTAAAACAGAATTAAATCATTAACTGGCCAGAAGTAGCATTTATGATGATTCCACTATAAAACTTCAAATAATAAAATCACCATGTTTAAATCTGAGTAAACAATAAACTGAAATCAATTAAGTAGTGAAAGTTTTCTCCTTATTGGATCCAAAACCGTTTACTTTAATTGTTTCAATTAACAACCTTTAATAATTGAATTATCCATTCCTTCTACTGGTTCTGGAATTGTTTTTTTTTTCTTTTTTTTTTCACCACAAGGCGACGAAGTGAACCAGAACCAAAAGGAGATGATCGGAGCAGAGACACAGAAACGTGAGCCGAGACGAGGGAACCCGTTGGAGAACGGACCTACCCGAGTTATTCTGCCTCCTGGACGCTTGCACAGTTATCTTTACTTTCCGAAGCTATGGCTAAGTACTCGGCCCTGCAGGAAGATCAGAGCAGAACGTTATTTTCTCAGAGACAGACTGGACCAGGAGGGGAACAACAAGCAGGAGAACATCTGGTCCACCCAGCAGGATCTGGATCTGGATGTGAAGGAGACTCACTCGCTTTCCCTCAGGGCCTCCTCTCCCGCCACAGAGATCTTCCTGTAGCAGTAAATCATCTCGACGACCAGCCAGAACTGGAGCCCGATGATGGAGACGTACATCATCACCTCAGACAGGATGGAGGCCATTCCTCTGGTCACTGCAGCGGCACAGAGGGAGAGCAGCTGAGACGCAGGGACGCTCGGTGCGTCTTTTAAAGTCATAATTCATTAGTTCACGCCCTAAACTGCAGTGGTGCCGCCACTCATCTCCTCCTGGCTCCTGCAGCAGCAGCAGTTAATTTGTGGGAGGAAAATATGATTTAAGGTTTGTCAGAATTAAAACACATGTAAACAGAACTGATACGGCTACGATGAGGAAGGCGGCGATCATCCAGAGGACCGAGCACAGACCCCGGAGTTTATTACAGCTCCAGAACATTTATCGCCTTAAATCCTCCAGATTTAAGTCAGTTTGTTTAGCAGGGAGAGAAATCTCAGGTTTGTGGATGAGAGAACGACCCACAGCACCACAGGTCCTCTACTTTACCCAACAGCGGGTAAGCATCTCCACTTATCCATGCTTTGCTTTACCTGCCTGCAGCGTGTGTTTGTGAAGCTGCAGGTAACAACCAGCGCTGGTTTTGGTGATCTTGTGACCACGGTTAATGATAGAGTGAGATTTGGAGACGTCCCCCTGCCTGCTGGAGAGACAAACCCCCGTCCTCGTCCCGCCTTTCTTCATCACAGCTACTTTAAACTTTAAAATTACTGCTCTGAATGAAGGAAAGTTCAGACCTGGCTCATGCAGACCAACACACGGTGAGGCTGTGTTCTCCTCTCTTTCCCATTTAGAAGAGCGACATCAAAGCTGTGCATCTAAAGTTTATTTTTAAATGGCAGATGGTAAAAATCGCTAATTGTGTGATGGTTTGATGGTCGGGTGGAAACGCCTAGCTGCAGCTTTTCCCAGTGGTCCCTGACTAAAACACTGAAAGCAAGTGTTGCTCTGTGCAGCAGGGATGTTCCTGCCGTGTATTTCTTCACGATGAGCCGTTTTAATCACCAGGCCTGCAAACAACGCTGCAGCTCTGCAAACAGACCGACTCCTGCAGTGTTTGCATAAGCCGCTGCTCCTCCGGCTGGATCTCCACGAGCAGACGACCGTGTTTGACTACCAAATGAACGAGTCCACGCACGGCTGCTCTGGTTTCAGATTACTGATTTCAGGTACGGCAAACAAATCAGATCACTAGTCAGACACGAGGAGATTGTCCCCTCCACGTCACCTGAGACGCATTTTCTGCTGTTTCTATCAACCTCGGCTCTGATATATCTACTGGAAAATCTGAAATCAAAAATAGACCGCTTTGACGTTTTCCAGTCAGGTTTCACTTTACATTGTCTTTGTACTGAATTGTCCTATACAAATAAATGTGCCTCGCCTTTCTAAATGTCATCAGAATGTGATCAAACATGTTTTTCTGCCTTTTTTAGCCTAGAAGCTGAAATCCTGCAGCCTGTGTTGGCAGATATTTCACCTTTTAATGAATGTGGAGGATTTGTTTGCTGTGCAGCGTGTCTGGGCTCGGTTCTTACGTTTGGACACCACGTTGAGCTGGATCAACTTGGTGGTTTTGTTATTAAACTCGTGGTTTTTGTACTTGAGCGTGCGCTCAAAGATGCACTTGTAGGTCCCCGTGTCGTTGAAGGTGACGTTGAGGATGTAGATGGAGCCGTCCTGCAGGTCCAGGGTGTTCTTGCTGCCGTTCCAGTCCAGACGCTCGTAGAAGCGCATGTCCTGGATGTCGCCCTGTTTGTTCTCGTACGTGTACAGCTGAAACATGGAGCAGAGGGAAGACAGAGGCTGTCACTGAATCTCTCACCGGGAACATCTCATTTCTTTCCTCCCCTCAGTGGCGCTGCTCAGCTGCTGCTTTTCCTGCATTTTCTGCATCTGCATGTAGAATCTGAAGCTTTCCTGCTTTGCCTCCTTCGGTAAGTAAGAGCACTGAGTGCATGGCCATTATTTTCCAGACCGCAGGAAAAGAGGTTGTCATTAAAAATGCATCTGTTTACTAAAAGATAATTACACCAGGAGAAAAACCACAAAACAATCCTTTGGATCTTCTCCTGAAAACGATAGAATGGGTGATGATGTTGCTTTGCACAGCTGCCTTTCTTACTGGCTTTACCAAGCTGGTAATTTCTGCAAAGTTTCTCTGTGTTTTGCTGAACCAGACCTGCTAATAAAACTAGGCTCCATCCAAATACCCTGAATAACAGCTTAATAACAGCTTAATAACAGCTCCAAGCTGTTGTTGCTTGACCGTCCGTGGCGTCAAAACTCTGAACTCCATCAGGGAGGAGAGGAGCTTCAGCTGCTGAGCTGATTCCAGACTTTAACTCTAAAGTCATTAGTGACGGAAACATGGAGGATGGAGTCAGATCCTACAGCCTTCTGGATATGGACTACAAAGAGACGCTTTCTGCTCTACGGATGTTTTAGTTGGTTTACGTGAGGTTAGCTGTGCTGCTACGTCATGTCACACAAAGGATTGTGGGATTTCTTGTAGCTCTTCAGTGCCTGTAAGGCACATTGCGGTGTTCCAAGGCTAAATTAGCCGTGAGAGGAAGCATACAGACTACTTTTCCTACCTCCTTCCTTACCGACTTCTCTATTCAGACAGCATTGATCATGGAGACCGCTGACGGACTTTAGCTTTGGCTAAAGAGTCCTGACTCTGTAACGGCATACGGATGGTTCACTTCAGGCAAACTTCTGTAGATGGAGATCAACCAACAGCTCCCCTAGCAGTGACTGGTGGATATTGCAAAACAACAGAATCTTTTCTCTTAAAAACAGAACAAAAATTTAATTTAATTGAAATAGTTTATCAGGACTTTTGGTTTCCTGTGCAAAAATAAATGCATAGTTTCATACTGAGATGAATTTACCTGCTATTTTCAAGCATATGTCTACCAGTGCTGTGAGCTGTATCCATGATTCACAGACACACTTGAAACTGATTCCCCCTTAATTTTATTCCTGTTCATAAATAAGCTAGCGCTAACACTGCAGCACAGCAAGCTGCTGCAGGAAGATAGAAAAGCAGGAGCTCAATCTCCTGAAATGGTTGCAGTTAGCGACGGGATGTGGAGACTCCTGAATCTTAGCCGTACGCTGAAGGTTTTCCTGCCGTCGTCCCCGTCTCGTTTTCACAGCAGAATAAACGCCACCAGGTGTGAGCAGCAGCACTTCCAGGTCGGGGGAACTGATCCTGTTCTTCAGCTGCAGCCGTACCGTAAGCACCCTGATGCAGCAAATCCTGCAGATCTGCTGTTCTTTGTGTAAATGCCTGCGCTGGTGGTGCCTGTGGTCACCATGGGTTTCTGCCCCAGAGCAACCTGCCCAGGTCCTGCTGCCAGGCCCCAGCAGTGGCGCAGTGACGAGTCTGAGAGGCTGTTCTGTCGCGAGGCATCTAGAACTCCACAAGAACGTTGTTTCTTTCTCAGCTCGTGTCTATTTTCATGGCTGAGACGGAAACAACCCTTAACCTGCCTCGATAATTGCTGCGGCCATAAGAGCAGCCGTGCCTCTCTGCAGAGGGATCGCGTTTCACAGACCTTCCTGTTGCGGATTTTACCACCACTTACCGGAGAGAACGTCTCCTCATCGGATGCCTTGAAGGACCAGATGACGGCGGCCTCGGCGGGCACTTCGCTTCTCATCTTGCAGGAGATGCAGCCCAGTTTGAAGCCGTCGCCGGCCACGGCCTCGGTGTCGGAGTCCACCTCCACGCAGGCGGCGCGGCACAGAGCGGCTGCAGGGGGACAAAGCAGAGACGAATGAGCTGTGAAGCTGCAGCTGTTCGGTTCGCTGCTCGGCTGCAGGTCAGCGGGTCAGAGAGGAGAGCCTCGGTCGGGCCGTCAGTCTCTTTTCCCCTTGACTCCAGGAGGAGCTGTGCTGTTATTTTCTCAGTACTTGCAGGCAAACTGTCTGATCAGTACTTCAGAAAACAACTGTAACATAGTTTTTGCGTGCTTGCTCTCAATTCTGAAAACATGCGTGGTTCTTTTAGTTGCTTTTGCTTGCATTGTTTTTATTTCCACTCATTGCTTCACTTTGGTATTAGACACAATTTAGATTGTGGTTGTGCTCTGATTTTCTCTTCAAAATGTGAATCTGAGGGGAAATAAAGAGGTTGCAGTGAGCAGTCAGACTGTTCTCTTGCATTCTGTCAGTTGCCAACTGGAGCTAACACCATATATAGAAGCGTGAGTCTATATATGGCAATTTCTATTATATCAAACACTTGTCATCGGCCAGGATTAACACACCTGTAACTCCAAAAGTTTCTGTCTGAAACTGCACCTTGCAGTTTCCACTGAGGCCTCAGCATCGCTCTCAACCAAAGATGTGCTACCCTCTACTTTCACCTTTTGAATCGCGAGATGGAGGGAAGGGGGCGAGGGGAGAGAACAGGAGACACATGACTCCAAATCAGATCAACGCTGACAAAACCGTTAAAGTGTGTTGGGTTTAAGATGGCAGCCGTCAGCTCTGACTGCAGCGTTTAATGAAAGGGCCTGGGGACTGCAGAGGAACATGAAGGGGAGGAATGATGGAGGAAAATGTTAGCTAAGACAAGGTTTGTGAAAATGGGAGAGCAGGAAGAGGTCAGAGGCTGGCTGCAGAGGAAAAAAAAGGAAAAGAGAATATTAGGAGAACAGTTTTAGTGTACATTGATATAAGACAAACCACAGTTTGATAGTTTACCAATTGTGAGGTGGATTTTACTGTAAATCAGTAATGAGCTGTTATCCAACGTGCATTCATGTTCCTACCATTTAAAATAAGCTTAAATCAAAGGTTTACCAATATTTAGACGGATGATCACTAAAGTACAAACATTCAGAGCACCCCTCATTTCTTTTGACTATTCCCCGAACAACTGTCACTTTCCTGTAATCTTTTCTCTTTTATTCAGCCCAGTCCTTGTGGTTAACCCTGTTAGCCCACACTTTCTCCTTAAAATAAATGTTAAATTAGCAGAGGTGAAGAAAAACAATTTGCCCCCTACACAGGAAGAATATCTAAAGGTCCCCGTCTTTCATAAATTCCTCCTCCTTGTTAATAATAACAATACATTACCCAAAGACGCTGTACAAATCTGACAATATATCAACAATAAATCATGATAAAAACAACACACATTAAAAAGTGTGTATGCATAACCTCCCCTTGACCTACCTAAGACCCTGCAAAGACCAGATGTGATCTCACCAAAACCGTATAAAGACTTGAAAACCTCATTAAGATCTCACTAAAACTCTTTAAAGACCTTCCAATGCCTCACTAAGACCCCGTAAAGACTCCAAAACTTCACTAAGACCTTAAGAAGACCCTGAAAACACCGTCCAAGACTCTTTAAGAACTTACCAAGACCACGTAAAGATCACCAAAACATCTAAATAAGACTTTGGGTAGACCACCCAAAAATACACTAAGAACTCACCAAGACCATATAAAGACCATCCAAGGTCTCAAAAAGACTTTGGATAGATCATGCCAAACCTCCCTAGGACCTACCCAATACCCTGCAAAGACCACCTAAGATCTAAATAGAACCTTGGAAAGACTCTCCAAAGCTTCCACAAGACCTTTCCAAGGCCCTACGAACCACCCAAGACCTCATCAAGACTATATAAAGACCACCCAAGAACTAAATGGACCATACAAAACATCCATAAGATCTCACTAAGACTATATAAAGACCACCCAAGAACTAAATGGACCATACAAAACATCCATAAGACCTCACCCAGACCCTACAAAGACTATCCAAAACCTCACCAAGACCTAAACAAGATCCTATAAACACCATCCAAGACTCACTAAGAACTTACCAAGAGCATATAAAACCCACCAAACATCTGAATAAGACTGATAGATCATGCAAAACTTCCCTATGACCTACCCTAAGACCCTGCAAAGACCACTGTTGATCTCACCAAAACCATATAAAGACAGGAAAACCTCACTAAGATCTCACTAAAACCCTATAAAGACCTTCCAATGCCTCACTAAGACCATGTAAAGACTCCAAAACTTCACTAAGACCTTAAGAAGATTAAGAAGACTGTAAAACCATCCTAGACTCACTAAGAACTTATCCAGAGTATATAAAACCCACCAAACATATAAATAAGACTATGGGTAGACCACCCAAAAATACACTAAGACCTCACTAAGACCATACAAAGACCATGCAAGTTCTCAAAAAGACCATACAAAACTTTCCCATACCCAATACCCTGCAAAGACCATCTGCGATCTAAATAGAACATTGGAAAGACTCTCCAAAACTTTGCTAAGACCTTTCCAAGGCCCTACGAACCACCCAAGACCTCATGAAGACCATATAAAGACCACCTAAGAACTAAATAGGCCATACAAAACATACATAAGACATCACCAAGACCTTAACAAGATCCTATAAACACCATCCAAGACTCACAAAGAACTTACAAAGATCATATAAAGGCATTTCCAAAGTCTACATAAACCACCCAAAACGTTGTTAGGCCTCGCCTATAAACCCACAAGGTCAAAACTTTATACAGTTTTGACAAGGTAGAGAAAACTGCATAAAGACCTGATTACCATCGACATCTAGGCTGATTTTGTTTTTGTCACAGTGTGGTCCTGACCCAGTATAAAAGGTGCTTTGCAGAAATGGAACAACTCCTGAAGAATTCAGTTGTTCAACAGCAGAAAATTGTGTAGTACATCAATTTAGAAATAGAGTGAAGAATGAAGAGTCTTTCTTGTCCTTATGTAACCATAATGAGATTGTGGCGAGACACCGGTTCAGACGTCACACACACACAAGTCAAACAAATCCATATAAAAACGAAGAAAGAGCATTCCTACAGGAGACCCTCCAAAATGCAAAAACACAGTATTTAATTAAGCAAAAGCTTAATTAAATGTTAAACTGCACTGCAGAAGAGTTAAAAATAAGGCAGAAAACTCATGTAAATGTTACAGTGTGCAAAATTATTTAACGTGGTAAGAAAAAAGTTATAAATTAGCGTATCTCCATGAAAACTCCCGGAATTCTGCAGACTGAAAAACTTCTGCCTGCAGGGAAGATATTGACAGCTCAGAAATACCCCACCTAACCCCACTTAAAGAAAAACAATGTGGAGGATTTAAAGTCTGATTCTGACACCTTTTTAGGATTTATTTTTGTCCAACTGCGTTTGTCAGCTGCATCACAGGTGCGGAACTGTCGTTTCAACCTGAAGCGACAGCTGATCTCATTCCCTGGTTTTCTGCTTATCTGTGTGGCAGATCAGCAGAGCACCAAACAGACTCCAGGCCAAAGGCACATTTAGAAATGCCTGCTGTTTTTAAACCGTCCTCAGAGAACAAGTGCTCCAGCTCACAGGAAGCCACGCAGCGATAATTTCATGTGTTTCAGCTTCATCTCGGCAGCAATTAGCTCCCCGTCTGCGACAAATGGGTCTGAATTGTTGGTGTTAATTACAGGCTGCTTTATGCAGCTCCAGCTGTCAGCGTTAATCCTCGGCTGCCGGAGGTCGACGAAAGACATTCATCACATGGTGCTCCTGTGAAGCCTCCCAGCAGAGCAACAGACACCGGCAGACCTCAGGATGGACCTCAATATGAGGAGGATGACTCCAAAAACCTGCAAGAGACGCTCTGACGACGCAGCAAACCAGAAGAAAACGAGGAGTTTGGCTCCAGGAAGCCTGGAGCTCAGAGCAGAACATGAAACCGTCTCATTTTCATCGTATTAAAGAAGGAAAACGCTTCAGATTTGGAGGTCAGAGAGGCTGGTGCTGAACATAGCAGCTAAGTTTTAATCCTGTGACGTCTGTTTGGTTAAAAACTCTCAGGCAGACGTTAGAACATCCTGTCTGAGAAACCGTATGAGTCCACGAAGAAGAAAAGAAGCTTAAAAATAAAAGCAACAGAGTTCAAGTTTGGAAATAAATTAAGTTATTTATTCTGATTGACTTATTTTGGGAAAGCATGAAAACTTCTTTTCCAAACAACTATAATGGATGATGAAACAGCAGCTGGTTCTCCCGCCTCTCGCCCAGTGACCGTTTCAGATAAGCACCAGCATGGATATATGGATGGTTTAGTTTCAATTCAGTGTTTCTGTGTTCTGCATCTAAAAATAGGTTGCTAAGCAACAGCATAAAATGGCCAAGGCTGCACTTAAAATATATGCTTTGAATTTCTGGATAAATATCGATATCGATCAATATGATTTCTATTTTATCTGTATGCTTTTTTTTCTATATCGTCCAGCTCTAATGTCAGAAGGTCAGCAGAGTCAGATGATTCCTCAGATGATTCCTCAGATGATTCGATTCCTCAGATGATTCCTCAGACGATTCGATTCCTCAGAGGATTCCTCAGACGATTCGATTCCTCAGATGATTCCTCAGACGATTCGATTCCTCAGATGATTCCTCAGACGATTCGATTCCTCAGATGATTCCTCAGACGATTCGATTCCTCAGATGAGTCCTCAGACGATTCGATTCCTCAGATGAGTCCTCACACGATTCGATTCCTCAGATGATTCCTCAGACGATTCCTCAGACGATTCGATTCCTCAAATGATTCCTCAGATGATTCCTCAGACGATTCGATTCCTCAGATGATTCCTCAGATGATTCCTCAGACGATTCGATTCCTCAGATGATTCCTCAGATGATTCCTCAGACGATTCAATTCCTCAGATGATTCCTCAGATGATTCCTCAGATGATTCGATTCCTCAGATGATTCGATTCCTCAGATGATTCCTCAGATGATTCCTCAGACGATTCGATTCCTCAGATGATTCCTCAGACGATTCGATTCCTCAGATGATTCCTCAGACGATTCGATTCCTCAGATGATTCCTCAGACTCGTCAGACTTCAGCGTCTTCTGCAGGTGACGGAGCTCTTTAGTCGTCTCCTTGCTGGTCCGCAGGAGGCGGAGCTCTCCACCATGTTGGGTTCGGTCTGAGCCGACCCGGTGCTGACCCGGTGGACGTTGGTCCGTCACGTGACTCCTGAGTCCAGAGCTGATTCTTCTCCCGGTGACTGAGACACAGCTAGGTAATAAAGCACAAATTCACAACAGGAAAACATTTTTTTTTTTAAAAGTGAGCTAAGGGTCGCTGAGGTCAGAGAGGTCGGTCGGGTTTTTGGCGCCGGTCGGTGAGGAGATCAGCGAGCTTTAGTGAACACGCTGGAGGCCCGGGGAACCGTCACAGGTTCCACCGTGGATCCTGCAGCAATCCTGGAGCAAAGATGGACGCCCAACCGGCTTCTGGTGGACACTCACTCCTCTGACTGGTTCTGATTTGAGAACCCGGACCCTGCCGCCTCAGCTCAGGGGTTCTGCAGGCTCCTCCTGACTGACCGGTTCTGTTCTGCCTTGAATCCAAACCGTTTCAGTTCACCGTGTCTCTCAGGACCGACACACAGAGAGCGCTGGTCAAACGGACCGGAGGTGCTGCGGCAGGACAAGACGGTGAAAAGACAGAGGGAGGAGAGACAGACGTGGACTGACAGGAAGGAGACGTCCCCGTCAGAAGTGCAGCATCAACACATCCTCCACACACTGATTCACTCCAGCAGCAGCGTTCAGTCCACAGGCCCAGCTTTGGGATTATGCAACCTAAGGTCCAGAGGCAGCAGATTAGGATTTTATTCCTGACTGGGTGCTGGACGCTCATAATCCCTCACATCAGCAGCTGTTCCCCTCTGAGGCCCAAAATGTCCCTCAGCTGCAGAAAAGACCCTCTGGAGCCACAGGAGACACTAAAGGCCCGGTTTGAGGAGGCGACGTGTGTCTCCATGGCGCTGAGGAGGAGAGCACGGCCTGAGGAAACACCAGGGAGGCGCAGCGTCAGCCTGATCACGTCCTCCTGCTTCTCCTCGTTTCATTTAACGGCGCCGTTTGTTCCAGGGAGACCAAAACAGGAAGTTAACCTGTGGAACATCTCAGGCTGTAGAGATGAGCTCTGTGTGGAACATTCTGGTTTCACCGCTTCAAATCCATCCATAGCTCAGCTTCAGGATCTTCTCTGCAGATGAAGCAGCGCTGGTTCCTGAGGGACGCCTCCTCCACGTGTCCTCCTGCAGAGAACTCCTCCAGAGCAGGAGGAGACATGGAGGAGGTCCTCTGCTGCGCTGGAGCGGAGAACATCCATCCATCATCCATCCATCTATCCATCCATCCATCCATCCATCCATCCATCCATCATCCATCCATCATCCATCCATCATCAATTCTGCCATCCATCATCCATCCATTCATTCACCCATCCATCCATCATCCATCCTTCATTCATCCATCATCCATCCATCCATCCATCCATCCATCCATCCATCATCCATCCATCCATCCATCCATCCATCCATTCATCCATCCATCCATCCATCATCCATCCTTCCATCCATCCATCATTCATCCGTCCATCCTTCATTCATCCATCATCCATCCATCCATCCATCCATCCATTCATCCATCCATCCATCCATCATCCATCCTTCCATCCATCCATCATTCATCCGTCCATCCTTTCATCATTCATCCGTCCATCCTTCATTCATCCATCATCCATCCATCCATCCATCCATTCATCCATCCATCCATCCATCATCCATCCTTCCATCCATCCATCATTCATCCGTCCATCCTTCCATCATCCATCATCCATCCATCCATCATCCATCCATCCTTCCATCCATCCATCATCCATCCATCCATCCATCCATCCATCCATCCATCATCCATCCATCCATCTGTCATCCATCTATCATCCATCCATCCATCCATCTATCCATCCATCATTCATCCATCCATCCATCCATCCATCATCCTTCCATCCCTCCTTCCATCCATCCATCCATCCATCCATCCATTCATCATCCATCCATTCATCATCCATCCATCCATCCGTCCATCCATCCATCCATCATTCATCCGTCCATCATCCATCCATCCATCATCCATCCTTCCATCCATCCATCATTCATCCGTCCATCCTTCCATCATCCATCATCCATCCATCCATCATCCATCCATCCATCCATCATCCTTCCATCCCTCCTTCCATCCATCCATCCATTCTTCCATCCATCCCTCCTTCCATCCATTCATCCATCCATCTATCCATTCTTCCATCCATCCTTCCATCCATCCATCCATCCATCCATCATCCATCCTTCCATCATCCATCCATTTATCCATCCATCCATCATCCATCCATCCTTCCATCCATCCATCATCCATCCATCCATCCATCCATCCATCCATCCATCCATCCATCATCCATCCATCCATCCATCCATCCATCCATCCATCCTTCCATCCCTCCTTCCATCCATCCATCCATCCATCCATCTATCCATCATCCATCCTTCCATCATCCATCCATCCATCCATCCATTCTTCCATCCATCCCTCCTTCCATCCATTCATCCATCCATCTATCCATCATCCATCCTTCCATCATCCATCATCCATCCATCCATCCATTCTTCCATCCATCCTTCCATCATCCATCCATCCATCCATTCTTCCATCCATATTTCCATCCATCCATCCATCCTTCCATCCATCCATCCATCCATCCATCCATCCATCCATCCATCCATCCATCCATCCATCCATCCATCCATCATCTTCCTCTCAAACCATGTAAACAGAAGAAAAGCTAAAATGTGAAAGCAGAGTAAAGTTTTTTGTTGGGGACCTTCAGGAGTTTCAGATCAGCTCTTCAGGCAGATTTCACCTGAGACCTCAGAGAACCCAGCAGGTGAACCACATCTCTGCCGTTCACCTCCATGGTTCTCTCAGAACATCAACATCAACCGGACATCCAGCTGTCCCGTCCTGCAGCTGTGCTTGACGCTGGAACCGATTAAAGACGTTTTGGGCTGAACTGCAGTTCTGAAACTGAGCTGGAAGCTGCAGGACGGCAGCGTGAAGGCGAGTCTGTCGTCATTCACAGACACTTCCTGCCGTTTCTCCATGAAGGAGCTGAAAATAACCTGTTTTCTTTTTGCACGGAGGAACCGACACACAGGCGGACACTTTGCACCAGAAGCAGGAGGTGCGGCCCTTACGTCAGCGAGGCTGATGAGGCATCAGTGCTGCGGCAGCACTCAGGCTTCATGTCTCTGTCCTCATTGGTCCGTCTGTCTCTGGGACATCAGCTTCCTCTGCTCCTCCATCTGGTCTCCATCCAGTCACCTTAAAAAATCCTCTCTGTCCTAAAACCTCTCATGTCAGACTCCAGGAGCAGATCCTGGTCCAGCTGGGTTCAGACTTTATGGACGCCTGTCCAACAAGGACAGTAATCAGCTGTAAGGCGGGACTCAGATTGTCTCTGATAAGAAATGATGGATCAAACTTTTCTGTCTGCAGGCTGAAATACAGACAAACCTGCTGATGGGGCGTATTTTATTCTGCTTTACTCTGCAGGAACCTCCTCCAGCATCATAAAGATGGATAAATAACTCAGTCATCTACACGAAAATAAATATAAAATAATATGAAACAAGAATCTGAATGTGAACTGTAAACAATAAAAGGGTCATTCTGACCTCTCCTTGCTTTTATGTTATAAATTATCATCATTTATAAAACCAGTCGGCTTCTGTTTTAATAGAACAGAATAAAACGATCCTTCAGCGGCAGAGTTCAGGTGTACCAGCAACAAAAACATAAAGCTACTGTTAATGATCTTCCTTCGTACTGGATTTAAGTTCCTCCATCATCTGTATCTGCTCATGCAGGGTCACTGGGGGTTACCTGTCCAGGTAGGTATCACCTGGACAGGTAAAGGCTCCATTACTAAGGATGAGTTAGAGAGACCAATTAACCAGACCGTCACGTTTGTGGACTGTGGAGGAAGTTGGAGTACCCAGAGAGAACCCACTCCTGCACAGGGAGAACATGATAGCCCCATGCAGAAAGACCTCAGGCTGGGATTTCAACCCAGGACCTTCTTACTGCAAGGCAGCAGTGATACCAACTGGGTCTAAATATTATTTTTATTTTAGATTATTTTATCATTTTAAATTGTATTATTGTTGTTCAGATAAAAAAAGACATGCAGGAACTTTCAAAGGCCTTTTTTTTTGTTTAAAGGACGACAAAAAGGTAAAAATGTTCACTGATGTGCAGATCAAACGAGAAATAAACCGATGAACGAACCCAGGAGGACTCTTTGTGTTTAGAAACTAGTAGGAGATCCTCCAGCTGCTCCAGGAAGGCCTGACCTCATGATCCTGAGCTGCAGCTGGACGAGCAGCGACGGGCTCAGCTGCCAGGGAACCGACGGCTGAAATTAGGCCGAGGAACATCATCCCGCTGCAGATTCACTTGCCTGGAACAGACTGAGCCTCAAACCGCGTCAGAACCAAACGCCTTCCTGGAGGGACTCAGCTGCGAGAGGAAGACGAGCAGTAAAATCACATTTCACCCGTCAGATGAAGAGCTTCCTGTTTGACAGAAACCATGAAGAAGACCTCCTTGTGCTGCTGATTCTGCTGCAAAACCTCTCAGAGGAGACGGAGAGAGGACAGTCAGCTGTTTGGAAACATCGGTCCCTTTAACGCTCCATTAATCATCGCGGCATTTCAGGATAAAACAAAGAAGAAGAACTCAGAACTTCAGGAAACCACCTGGACAGCCCAGATCCTCCATCCCTCAGACGGATCTTCATCCAGAACCGCTGATAGAACCTCACAGAGCAGGGATCGCCTCCACCTCCTCTGGAGTGGACCACCATGGAGTGAGTCTCCTCTGGGCAGAACCTGAACCAGAACCAGGCAGAGACAGTCCAAAGCCCTGGCTGAGGATGAGGAGGTGCAGCTGCTGCACTGACCAGAAGTTAGAAACCAGACGGAACAAAGAGGAACCCGTTCGGTTGGATAACGGGAGGAATGGAACGACATGTGACTGGAAACTCCTCGTTACTTTACGTCCTAAACGGCCGAGGAGCTTCAGGTGCTGGGAGAGGGAACAGGGCGTGAAGATGTGGGGAAAAGCTGCACTGAAACAACTTATTTAGTGAATTAGGGATGAGACATCCGGTGTTAAATCACACTGAACTGCTGCACTGCAGTCTCCTGCCTCTCCTGTGGAAATCCATCTGCCCAGCCATTTGCAGACTAATGGCTTCGTAATGCGGCGCCCAACACACAGAGTCTGTGTGCATTAGCTCCAGCTGCCGTCGGATGCTTTCAGCTTTATTCTGGGTTCTGTTCGACCAAACTTTCTCACAGATCAGCAGAATAAACCCACAGACTCGCGCTGTTCCTCCTTTTTATCCTCTCTGTTGCTTGATTTTACAGAAATCTCCTGTTTTGGATCCTGTATCTGGCCCTGTTGTGCCCAACTGCAGAACCTCGCTGGACCCTTGCAGACCTGCATGTCTCAGACTTGTTTACCGCCTGAATTTCCTGAATCCCTGCGAGTCCAGCGGCGGCTGGCTGCTGCAGATAAAGGCTCCGTAAAGCTCTTTCAGGTCCTGCTTTCTTCCTTTCTGTCAGCAGCAGATTCAGGCCGAGGCTCTTTCAAAGCCTCAACATCTTCATCCTGTTATTTTCCATTTGGAAAGATTTATAAACCCTAAATGAAAAGATTGTGTTGATGAAAGTGCTTCTGTTTTAGGTTTCAGGGAGATTCAGGTGATTTTAACATCCTAAAGGGTGTTTTATGGGCTTAAAAGTGAAAATGTTGGTAACTTAAATGCAGCAGTGGAGGAGAACTGAGAGGCAGGTGGATGTTTGATACCTTCCTTCATGTCTGAACATTTGAGGAGTTGCAGAAAATACCTCAAATTAAGTTGAATTGCTGAATAATAATAAAAACACAGAGAGGAGGTTCAGAGGGTCGAGAACTGCCGGTTCCTGGAAGTCCACTTCTCTGCTGACCTCACATGGAACATCCACGTGACTCAAAGTGTGGAAAAGTCCAACTTAGAGCCGGTTCCCCTCCAGCTGCTCACAAACAGCAGGGATGGAGAGCCTCCAGGTAATCAGGGTGAGGTTCTGCAGCAGGCGGTGAGGTCTGCAGAACACCTTATTGGATCACAGCGGACCTCTCTGATGGACCTGCAGACTCTAGAAGAAAGCCAGCGCCGTTGCTACAGACTCCCTTCACCCTGGACCCGTTCTCCCATCTAGGAAAAGGTTCTGGACTTTAAAGACCAGAACCAAGCGACTCAAGGCGGTCCAATCAATCGTCCCGATCACCTGAAGACACCTGATGGACAGAAGTTGGCATCCTGCTGCTCAGCTTTGGTTGGTGGATTATTTTATCTTCACCCAAATTAGAGCTGCTCCACTGGTTTTCATTTAGCAAAACAATAATAATACAATTCATTTTAATCAGATTTTTGGTTGATTTTTTTTCTCTATTTAAACAAATAAATCATCTAAAAAGTCTACTTTGATCTTGACCTCCTCATCCCACTCATCCATCTTTATGACCTCCTATTCCACTCATCCGTCTTCATGACCTCCTCATCCCACTCATCCATCTTTACGACCTCCTCATCCCACTCATCCGTCTTCATGACCTCCTCATCCCACTCATCCATCTTTACGACCTCCTCATCCCACTCATCCATCTTTACGACCTCCTCATCCCACTCATCCATCTTTACAACCTCCTCATCCCACTCATCCATCTTTACAACCTCCTCATCCCACTCATCCATCTTTACAACCTCCTCATCCTACTCATCCGTCTTCATGACCTCCTCATCCTACTCATCCGTCTTCATGACCTCCTCATCCCACTCATCCATCTTTATGACCTCCTCATCCCACTCATCCATCTTTAAAACCTCCTCATCCTACTCATCCGTCTTCACGACCTCCTCATCCCACTCATCCGTCTTTACGACCTCCCTCATCCCACTCATCCATCTTTACAACCTCCTCATCCCACTCATCAGTATTTACGACCTCCTCATCCCACTCATCCATCTTTACAACCTCCTCATCCCACTCATCCATCTTTACAACCTCCTCATCCTACTCATCCGTCTTCACAACCTCCTCATCCTACTCATCCGTCTTCATGACCTCCTCATCCCACTCATCCATCTTTATGACCTCCTCATCCCACTCATCCATCTTTACAACCTCCTCATCCTACTCATCCATCTTCATGACCTCCTCATCCTACTCATCCGTCTTCATGACCTCCTCATCCCACTCATCCGTCTTTACGACCTCCTCATCCCACTCATCAGTCTTCACAACCTCCCTCATCCCACTCATCCGTCTTTACGACCTCCTCATCCCACTCATCAGTTTTTATGACCTCCTCATCCCACTCATCAGTCTTTATGACCTCCTCATCCCACTCATCCATCTTTACGACCTCCTCATCCCACTCATCAGTCTTTACAACCTCCTCATCCCACTCATCCGTCTTCACGACCTCCTCATCCCACTCATCAGTCTTTATGACCTCCTCATCCCACTCATCAGTCTTTATGACCTCCTCATCCCACTCATCCGTCTTTACGACCTCCTCATCCCACTCATCCGTCTTCACGACCTCCTCATCCCACTCATCCATCTTTACGACCTCCTCATCCCACTCATCCGTCTTCACGACCTCCTCATCCCACTCATCCATCTTTACGACCTCCCTTATCCCACTCATCCGTCTTTACGACCTCCTCATCCCACTCATCCTTCTAGCTGGTCCCCGCGTCCCGACAGCTGAAGCTCAAGCTGATCCACGGACTCATCTGCTGTGGCCTTTTCTGAGAAAATTAACATATCAGCATTTAAATATAAATGATAACTTTTAGAAAAAAGGAGCAAAACAAAAACAAGGACTGAATGAAGGAAAAAAGAATTTCAGGAAAACGTTGAAGGGGAAATTAGGAATGATTCGTTATCAAAGGATAACGACCTGGGAGTGGAAACGCGTCGCAGATTTCTGTTTTTTCATTTTACACAATCGTTAAAATCCCTCTAAGTACAGATAAAGTTGAAGGAAAATTGACAGAAATAAAACTTTGTTTCTTGTCGGATGAGTTTGTTTCTCTCAGGTCTCATAAAAAAGCACTAATCACAGATTTAGTGGGTTTTTCAGCGCTTGAGGAGATTTTCAGGCCGACATCCCAGGACGGAGGCGGTTAGGTTAATCAGCGCAGAGCAGATGAAATCAGCAGGAGATCAACATTACATCCATTAATCAGAGCGAATCACTTTCTGACTTAGCTCAGGTTCATCTTTAAATCGTTACTGACTTTAAATGCTGCTTGAACAGATTATTCTGGGACTGGAGGAGCCGTCGGACGCTCCAGACGTTCAGGGCTTGTCTGCTGTAGCAGCGATCAGATGCCATCAGAGCAGGATTCCCCTCGCTGCCTCTGGGGATCTCCTGGTGCTGCATCCTCCAACAAACATGCTGAACTGAGGCTTTTTCTGCACTGGCTTCTCCTTTAATGTTCTCATTTTGGTTTCCAAGCAGCCAGACCTCCATATAACCCTGAAACTTGTAAGAAAGTATGCCTACTTGGGGGGAAAACATCAGACCTTTGCACAGAGCTCTTCTCTCTCTGTGGCTAAATAAGGGACCTTTCCTGGTCTCTGTTTTGAAGCTCTGACACGATGACCTCATGTCTTCACCGTGAAACAACAACTCTACATGAACACCAGAGAGCCGGCAATGATCCACAACACAGCATCAGACTCTTCAGCACATGGCGGCCCACGTGTGCGCACCATAAGCACAGCCCACTCACCTTGAAGAGCCAGGAGGGTCAGAGGCAGCAGCAGCATCCTGGCCGGGTTTGGAGCGGCGCCGGAGTGACGAAGCCCACCAACACAGCAACTCTCCTCAGACCGAACACCCGATGGCCCAGACCTGCAGCGCCAAAGCGTCCTGCAGGGAGGAGGAGGATGCTGCTGGGACTCTGGGTGTGGCCCGCCCTCTTCTTCCTCTCCTGCTGATGCAGAGGAGGAGGAGGAGGAGGAGGAGATCCCACTGAAGCACCTGGACAGCCTGACAGCGGCGGCGTGTTCACCCACAGAGCCTGTCCCCTCCACAGAGGTTTCAGGTTCAGGCTGAAGTGTGAGGCGGACCTGATGGAAGACGCAGGAATAAAAATATCTGAGTCCCTTAATTCATGAGCAGAAGTAGAAGCTGAAAAATGGAAGCACGTGAGGTTTCCTTCTCTCTTTGGCTTTCTGTAGACCCTTCATCTGCTCTTATTGCCTCATCTGGGAGTTATTGCTGCTCAGGAACAGCCTGAGCTGCAGATCCGGTCACCGCATGCCTCCTCGGACGAAGCTGCGCCGAAATCTGAGCCAAAGTGCGCCTTGTTCACCCGCTGTTTGCGCACATGCGCTCTGTGTGCCTTCACACGGAAAAACAAACGAAACAGAGGTGACAAAAAAAGACGGATTAGTTCCGGCTCCTCTCCTCCTGAGCGCCGGCTCCCTCCCGGTAACGGCCCGTCCTCCCGGTGGGTCAGAGTGGGTCGGCTTCCGTGCCGCAGCTCAGCAGGAGGACGCGGTGCCGGGAGTCCCTGCGCGGACAGAGTTCACAGAAATCCCTCCTGCGGTGGAGACATGCGGAGAAATCTGTGCCGGAGCGCAGCGCGGCTCCCTGAGACGGACGGAGGGAGGGAGGCTGCGCTCATCGGCCAGGATGGGGGAGGGAGGCGCAGCCAGGAGGGAGGAGGGGTGTGATGCAGAGCAGCAGAGGAGGAGGAGGAGGAGGAGGAGGAGGAGGAGAGGTGTAGAGGCGTTGCTGTGGTAACAGGTTTTCCTAAGTGATGCTCCTGTTTCTTCCAGAAGCTCCCAGGAGTTGGAGAGGAGATCCAAAGGTAAACAGGTCCAGAAGGAGGAGTGAGCTTGATGCTTATTTCCTGACAAAGTCAATATTTCCTTATTTGTGAAACCAAAGTATAACTTTGATGCTTAACATTCCTCATTCTAACAGAGGAGGAATACGTTTTTCATAAAATTACTACTTTATCCTACTACTACTAACAACAACAACAATAATAATAATAATAATAATAATAATAATAATAATAATAATAATAATAATAATAATAATAATAATAATAACAATAAATATGAGCAAAAATAAAGCCGCCTCAGCAAATGTTCAGCTGAATTTGGTCGATTCGTCTGAAGATGTTTGTCCATCTCCTCCGTTTCCTGCTCCACAAACCTGGATGGATCAGAACCAGCGGATGAAAACTGGATTTTTGTCTGTGGGCCACAGATCACCTGCAGGTTGACCATCAGGTGATGGTCATCACGCTCCACAGCAGAAGAAATCCAGAGAAACTGACAAGGTCCTAAATATAGAAGCATATTTTCTTTCTGAAAACCAGGTATTTGTGTTTTCTCATTTTTCCTGTAAAAAAAAAATGTTTAAAGAAGAAACTTTGTTTCAGGTCGCATTGAGCAGAAGAACAACGCTGCCACCATGAGGCCAAATGAAGGAACAGAAGCCGCTTTAAGTGAATCAAAGATTCAAAGATTCTTTATTGTCACTGCGGTGAATTTTCTTTTTGGACACTCCGGCTGAGAGTACACATAAGAGACAACAGGCAATGAACAAAGGTTAAATTCTTTTACATTATAGCGTGCAAAATGTTTAAAAGCTGTACAGAGCTGTAGATTCTGTATATATATATATATATATATATATATATATATATATATATATAGAGAGAGAGAGAGAGAGAGAGAGAGAGAGAGAGAGAGAGAGAGAGAGAGAGAGAGAGAGAGAGAGAGTATATATAAATATATATAGAATTGTCCTTCTCTCAGAGGAAAGTCCTTCCTCTGCTGTGCAGCTTCAAAGAGAAACTCTGCAGACAGGCTTTAAAGGTTCTTCAGAGAACATCAGAGAACAACCAGCATCGTGGAGAACAGGGAACCCAGCAGACGTGTCAGAGAGAAAGTTCTGGTCCAGTTTACAGCAGGTCAGGTTCTACAGAACCTCCCAGAGTTCTGATCATCATGTGGACCTGGAGAGAGGATGGACCTCCTGCAGACCTACCAGGACATGGACGTCCACCTGGACTGACAGGCTGGACCAGGAGAGCATTGATCAGAGAAGCAGGAGGACCATGGTGACTCTGGAGGAGCTGCAGAGACCTGCAGCTCAGGTGACGTTTGTATTTAGAACAACTGCAGGTACAACTTAAAACATTTTATTGCATAAAAGTCCAATTTTTCTTGCCGGTCATGTCAGAAAGTGAAACTTGTGTATTATATATAGAATCATTACGGATAAAGTGATTTATTCAGAGTTTCATGTTTCTTGTAACTTTGATTTTCCCTACAAATAATGAAAACCCAACATTTAATGTCTCAGAAAATTAGAAAACTGTGAAAAGGTCTCATTATTGAAAGCTCCTGGTGTTCCGCCCTGATCAGCTAATCAGCTCCAAACACCTGCAGAGGTTTCCTGAGCCTCTAAACGTCTCAGTCTGGGTCAGCAGGCCACATCATCATGATGGAGGACAGACGTCCAGGAGACGGTCATGGACTCCCCTCACAAGGAGGAGAACCACAGAAGGTCTTTGCTGAATAAACTGGTGGTTCAGAGAGTTCTGGATCCCAGAATATTAACAGAAAATTGAGTGGAAGAAAGAAGTGTTGTAGGAAAAGGTGGACCAGAAGCAGAGAGAACCACTTCACCTGGAGTGGACTGATGCTGGAGACGATGCCTCAAGAACTACAGACACACAGAGACAAATAGTTCTAGACATAAAATGTGTGGAAAACTGCAGACATTTAGACAAAATATTACTTTATTATACACACAGACAGAGTTATGCACTTATGCAAAACAAGCTAAGCTAATCTGAAGCAACAGAGAAGGAACTTATCAGAAAGACAAAAGATAAAATAAAGTGCAAACAGTAAGTATAGCCCAGTTATTGATAATATGGCATATTAAGATAAAAATTAAATATTCTGTTAAGCAGAGGAAGGACGGTGTGAGAAGATATGCAGTATGCTACATCTCTCACAGATGTCAGAATTAGGTGTAAACAGCATGAAAACATGGATCCATCCTGCCCTGATTAAATAGTCCAGGCTGATGGTGGCAGTGAAATGATATGGGAGATATTTTCTCTCCAACTTTGGTCCCATTAGTGTTACTTTAAAGGAACAAGAAGTAAGAAATATACAGTAAAATTAACCAAACTTAAACTCATCTGTCACCTGGGATGGAAGTGACTCTCCCTATAAACAACCGGTCCTCTCCATCAACAATGTCTGCATGATTGTGGCGCCGCCAGCTCAGTATCAACCATCCTATGGAGACTAACGGCCCGTTTCCTTGCAAATATCCTCAAGCAGCTCAATATTTCCCTTATCGGAAAATGACGGATTCCCTTCAAAAGATTATTTGAGGCATTGCCGCGGTTTCTTTATTCGAGAGGAAACAGTTCTCCACATAATGCAAAGGGAGAGAGAAGGTTAAGATTAGCATTGTTTAGTCCATAATAGGTCAAATAAAAGCAACAAAGTAATGACACAATGTGAATAAGAATGGATCCACCAGCACTGGACCACCGCTGGGCCTTTTTTGTAGCTGACCTCAAAGGATACAAACTGCTGCTAAGTGCATGCAAAGCAAAAACAGGACCTACTTTCAAATAAGGCCGCAGCAATCCTTCCTGCATCCTAAAGAAATACAGAGCATATAATCATGTCTCTTCACACAAGTACATAGTAGAGGCTATCGATATCCATCTGTAATAGTGAGCAGCAGATTCAGGTGTTGATCCGGAGCAGGGGCCACCGTCTTGCCGAAGTCCAAAACAATCCGGAGGCCGCTGATACTTTGAGTCCAAGTCTCACGCTTCAGTCCTGCAGCACAAAGTGGACTAAAGGAGCTGGGTCAGGATGTTCTCCCAGGAACCAGCACGGTTCCAGCTGCTGGGAAGCTGACGGACCGAGGAGGAGAACCAACACCTTGGAGCTGGACTGACATCAGCAGCTGCATCTCTAGTCAAGCGCCTTCTGGACAAGAGTCTGAGGGTCGACCTAGACAACAAATTCATCCATTTTGCCTCAATGAAATAAAAAACTATATATAAAGGTTAAAGCAGCTTGGAAATCTGCAGGAAACGGGCAGACACGGTGGTGGCAGCATCATGCTGTGGTGCTGCGTCGCTAACAGTGGTGACGTTGCATAAAGTGGAAAGAACTGAACCTCCAGAATCCGTCAGTGAAGTTTCCCAGATGCTTTATGCATAAAAATAAACTTTTTTATTTAACACACATAAACCCTTTTAATGAGGAAATAAAGAACCAGTAGAATCACCCAGGAAGTTTTAGATGGCAGCAAACCCGGATTACTGAGCTCTGAGAACGTAGCAGCCATAAATCAACAGATCTGAACCCATCATGAAGAGGCGGGACTTCTCCTCGCTTCGTTAGACGGTTCAGGTAAACTTCATCTGTGCATCAGCGTGGCTGCCACCAGGACCAGCAGGACCAGGACCGGCACCAACAGGACGGACCCGTACAGAACCCACGGCTCCGGATGCCGCTCCACATCTGTTAAAAAAGCAAACATCGCTGCAGTGAAATCATTCATCTGAGCAAAGTCCATAAAAGTGAAGCGTTTCCTGGTGGCAAACGACCTTTTATGGCTTCCCCTGTCTGATGATTCCCCACATCTCTCTATAAAGGGGTTAAAATAACGTTTCAGTAGAAAGAAAAGTTCAAAGATGAATAAAAGTTACTAAAAACTTTGAATTTTACCAACTTCAGCTGATTTAGAAGTGTAATCAGATAATTATTGCATGATTTTAATTGTTGATGTCTGATTCTTTCCATATAAAACCTGTTTTTTTATTAACCAGAGTGAAAAATCTCACATAACCTTCAGGTTTCCTTTACCGTACACCTGAACCTTCATATATAGTGGTTGCAAAAGTTTTCCTTTATTTTAGCTGAAATGCATGAACCGAAATGAAGCTCAAGCAGTAGAAAAATACCACTGAGTAATAAAAGAAATACCAAATTTAGTGGAATAATCACCAGTCAGCAGTTAAAATCACCCACAGAATCTGTTTCTTTTCATTTCAGCCCAAAGGTTTGCAGACCTGAGCTGTAACTGTGACGTCATCCTGATCACATAATTACCCGTCAGGTTGCTGTGAAAGCTGCTGGACGTGATCAGATCGTTCCCCAGCTGCAGCCGGCACTCATATTCCCCCCCGCCTGTCAGGGAGACGGTCCGGGACAGAGTGACGCCGGTCCGGTTGCTGCCGGCCGTCGCTGGACAGTCCACGCCCTGGAGGACACGTCCAGCCTGGCTGACCGACAGAGCAAAGCCCAGATCCAGGGACACGTTCACCTCACAGCAGAGCAGGGAACCATTGCTGATCAGGTCAAAGTTCATGGCGTCTGAAATGAGATGAGCTGCGTTAAAATTAAGTTTATTCACTTTAAATCTCTGTTTTCTCTCCAAGCTGCCAGATGCTCCTGTCATCTTCAAGGTGGTCCCAAATAATACGTTTTTTTCTTTGTTCAAACTCTTTTTATAAGGAAGCGCAACTATGGAGCTTATTCCACATTTCACCACCTTTAGACCACAAACTTGAAAAAGTGAGACCTGGATTCATTTTCAGGCATGTTGTGAAACATTTAACGGCAGAGAGCCCGAAGAATCAGCCGCTTAACTGGTTTATTGGAGAAAGAAAACAAATTAACAGAACGGTGATGTAGGCAATCATGGCTGCCGCAGGTGAAGCTGCTCCGCTGATTAGCAGAGTGTGGTGGAGCAGAGCAGAAAGTGGGAAACAGGCACGGTGCGTGACAGAAACACGGTGGTGGCAGCATCATGCTGAGGGGAAGCTTTGCTTTCAAAGGTTTGTTGTCAGTAGTATGCAGAGGAAAGAGCCTTCTGCGTTTTCAGAGAGTGACCATGCTGTCTTCATTTCCTTTCTTCCTGGAAAGGTGTTTCAATCAATCAATCAATCAATCAATCAATCAATCAATCAATCAATCAATCAATCAATCAATCAATCAATCAGCTTTCTTTCTAAAGCACTTTTTAAATGCCACATGGGTGACCAAAGTGCTTTACATTAAAACAAGAAAAGGTTAAAAAAAAAAACAAGTTAAAAGCCTACAAAAGATACACACCACCACATCAAAAACTAAAAATCAGGTGTTTGGTGGAGCGGAGAGCGTTGGAGGACCGGCAGGTGAGCATGAGGCTGATCCAAGCAGCTGATATCAGGAGCGATGAAGAGATCTACAGAAGGGAGCCTGAGAGAACTCCAACATGGCTGCAGGTAGTTTGATGCTGTGAGCAAAACAATCTGCCGTCTGCCTCAGGGGATCCGCTCCTCCTGATCGGTCCTGATGCGCTGTGGCTGTGGAGCCACGCCTGCCGGTCACGTCCTGCAGGGGAGAGGAGGGAGGGAGACTCCAACCTCCACAGGTCTGAGGATGTGTCTCCAGGAGGACAACACTACTAAACATGCAGCCAGAGGTATAATGGATGCTCAAAATCGCTGCATATCCATGCGTTAGGGGGGCCTAGTCAAAGCCCAGACCTATGTCCCAATGTGAGTCTGTGGCAAGACTTGAAAACTGATGTTCAGAGACGCTCCTCATCCAATGTGAGCTTCAGCTGTTTTGCAAAGAAGAACGGACAGAAATGTTGCTGTTCGAAGCTGGTGGAGACGAAGCACAGAAAACCTGCAGAGAGAGGAGGTTCTACAGAGTTCTACAGCGTTCTGCAGAACGCTGTAGAAAGTGAGCTGCACTTTAACTGGTGCAGCTGCACTTTAACTGGTGCAGCTCACTTTAAGTGGTGCAGCTCACTTTCTGCAGAGTTCTACAGAAGGTGAGCTGCACCAGTTAAAGTTAACTGAGCTGACAGAACGGATGGAGGCCGCTGCTGGTAAAATGGATTTCATTTAAATTTTATTTCTATAGCAGCAATTCACATCACGTCATCATTAAGGCTCTTTCCAAAGTCAGACTCCATCAGATCCTCCAGGTTGGTGAGAAAGTTTCCTCTCTAAGGAAACCCAGCAGGTTGCATCAAGTCTCTCCAAGCAGCATTCACTCCTCCTGAAAGAGCGTAGAGCCACAGTGGACAGTCGTCTGCATTGTTGATGGCTTTGCAGCAATCCCTCATACTGAGCATGCATGAAGCGACAGTGGAGAGGAAAACTCCCCTTTAACAGGGAGGAGAACCTCCAGCAGAACCAGAACCAGGCTCAGTGTGAACGCTCATCTGCCTCCACCCACTGGGGCTTAGAGAAGAAATGTTTATGCTCATATTTCTGTCTGTTCGCCTCCTTTAATTCAGGGATGAGTTAAATCAACCAGAGGGATCATATTTCTCCAATTTTAGCTTCCCTTCATTGGCTTCCTGTTAAATCAAGAACAGAATTTAAAATTCTCCTTCTAACGTATAAAGCCCTTAATAATCAAGCTCCATCATATATCAGAGCTCTGATTACCCCGTATGTTCCTAACAGAGCACTTCGCTCTCAGACTGCAGGTCTGCTGGTGGTTCCTAGAGTCTCTAAAAGTAGAATGGGAGGCAGATCCTTTAGCTATCAGGCTCCTCTCCTGTGAAACCAACTCCCAGTTTTGGTCCGTGAGGCAGACACCCCGTCTACTTTTAAGACTAATCTTAAAACTTTCCTTTGTGACAAAGCTTCTAGTCAGAGTGGCTCATGTTACCCTGAGCTACCTCTATAGTTATGCTGCTATAGGCTTAGGCTGCTGGAGGACATCAGGGTCTATTTCTCTCTCTCTGCTGAGTTCTCCTACTGCTCTCCAATCTGCATTGTTTGTTGTTATTTCAGCTTTTAACTTTTTGTTCTCTGTCATTTTTCTATTCATAGAAGGTACACCTGGTCTGGCGTTCTGTTAGCTGTGACATCATCAGGGGAGGCAGATTATCCACTATTACCATCTAAAATAGAAAGTACTCCTGGGTCAATGTGAGCTTCTGAGCTTTCTGTGTCTCTGCTCTGTCTTCTCTAAGCCCCAGTGGGTGGAGGCAGATGAGCGTTCACACTGAGCCTGGTTCTGGTTCTGCTGGAGGTTCTCCTCCCTGTTAAAGGGGAGTTTTCCTCTCCACTGTCGCTTCATGCATGCTCAGTATGAGGGATTGCTGCAAAGCCATCAACAATGCAGACGACTGTCCACTGTGGCTCTACGCTCTTTCAGGAGGAGTGAACGCTGCTTGGAGAGACTTGATGCAATCAACTGGTTTCCTTATATAGGACATTTTTGACCAATCTGTATAATATGATTGATTTGACTTTGTAAAGAGCCTTGAGATGACATGTTTCATGAATTGGCGCTATATAAATAAAATTGAATTGAATTGAATTGAAAATCTCATCACGTCTATAAAAACCTGCTAAAAACACCCTTTAGTTTCACTTTTGTCTGCAGACAAAGACCCTGCTGATGGGAGCTTTGATCAAACTCAGCAGAGAAAGAAGAATCTACCGTAGATGATGAGTCTGGTCTTGTCTCCCTTCTCCCTGAAGTGTCCCCTCTTGTTGGTCTCGATGGACAGTTTGCACTGATAAGTCCTGCTGTCAGACCACCGCACCTTCTTTAAGACAATAGATTTATTGGAGAAGGTTTTGTTCATAACTTCCACTCGGCCTGCATACCCCCCCGTCTCAGAAGGGGGAAATAAGTAGGCATCCCTGTCGTCTATCCAGTAGAGCACAGGCTTGTTCTGGACCTTCTCATCCTGGGTGACCTGAAGCTCACAGGGAAGGAGGACATCTTGGCCCAGCAGGACGGTGACCACCGGAGGCTGCTTTAAGGTGGTCAGAGCGACAGCACCTGAAAAAAATAACCAGAGATCAGTCTGATGACAGCTGAAGCCACTAAAACCTTTAATTTCCTGTTTAGCATGAAGAAAGAGCTCTTCTCAGAAAAGAGGATGCAAACAGAGAACCAACAGTGGTTCCACACCTCCTGGTTTCATGGTTTGGACATTTGATGCATTTCCAGACCAGGCAGGTTATTTTTGGTTCCCCAAAAACTCCAAACTGTAGGTTTATGTTCCTGGAACATTGTTCTGCGGTGAGCATTAATCGTTCTGGGTCCCAGTTTCTATCTGTCGGACTTCAGCGCCCCTAAATGTGAAACCTGAGCGGTGTGACACAAACAGAGCCGGAAACCAGCAGAGAGTATTATTACCAACACGGGTCAACAAGTCATCTTCACCAATCTGCCTCTCCTGCTGCAAAACGGAGGCGACAACCAGCAACCGCTTGGATTTAGACGTTTAACCCCTTAAACCCTGCAGGGTCACGGTTCTGGGAGAGGAACTGAACCTTCCTCTTTTTTTCTAGGCTCGTTACTGGAAGTTCACTTTTGTTAAACGCAGCTCATTTGCTATCCACAGATTATCTAAATTTAAACCAATATTATTGAAATGGAGTTTGTAATTGCTGAATAAAGCGCGATTAGATGTTATTTTGTAGAGTTCACATATTTAGCTTTAAGATGTTTGCTGCACCGAACAACTTTTGACATGTTGGGCAGGATTTCTGTTGCATTTGTTGAGATTTTTTTGTAGATAGAATATATAATCCAAACAGGCATGTGTTGCCCTTCCATGCAGCCAGAACCAGGTTCTCCAGCTGCATTACTGCCGGGCCGCCGTTAGATCAGCGCGCCTGGATCCAGTAGTTCAGTTAATAGCAGGACTGTGTTAACCTGACTCTAGCCAGATAAATTTAGCTCCGCCTAGCTCCACTCACATACATCTGGGACATCTCCCATAGAAAGTGATTTCTCCAACCAATTTTATTGTCCAGCCAATCAGGACGCAGGGCTGGAGTTTCATAGATGTGACGTAGTGGAGACGCGACCGTGACGTGAGACAGATAGCAATGGCGGCTCGTCGAGGAAGCAAGCGTTAACATTGATGCTGCTATTTCTTCCGTCTTGTCCAATCTACCTGATATTGTTTCATTAAAAGAACATCAGAGAACGTCTCTGAAGGCTTTTGTTGGTGGAAACCATGTTTTCGCCCTTCTCCCGACCGGATTTGGCAAGTTTTGTTTTTCGGGGCGCGTCTGCAGCGGACATCTTGTCGGTTAGCGGGTAGCGCGAACCATATTAGGAGGCCTTTAGTCCTGGACGCGGTCGGCCCGGGATCGACTCCGACCCGCAGCGCTTTGCCGCCTGTCTTCCCCTCTTCCTGTTAGCTCACTGTCAATAAAACGCCTCTAGAGACGCAAACACATTTAAGAAAAAGTGTTTTTTTTCCTGCGTCGCTCTCACAGCGTCACGGGTTAGCTTCGGTGTGAGTGGTTGAAATAGCACGTCAATAAAGATGACAGACAAGTGGCTTATCCAATCATATGCAAGGATTTTTGATAAGGCCCCGCCTTCAAAAAAGGCAATTCCTATGGAGAGGTCCCAGATGGATGAGTGGAGCTAGGAGGAGCGACATACATCTGGCTAGGGTCAGGTTAGGACTGTGTTGGACCACAGAAATGTCTAAAAGCTGCAGGAAGCAGATTATTTGGTTTGGCTCAACACATAAAAAGGCAGGACCAGCAACTGGACTTTTATTTTTATAGGGAAAGAAACTGACTACGTTAAGCCTAAAAATGTTCAAAATATTCATGGTGCAGAAACCCAAATGGTAAATGGCTTGTACTTGTATAGCGCTTTAACTAGTCTTGATGACCTCCAAAGCGCTTCACACTACAGTCTTAGTCATTCACCCATTCACACCCTGACGGTGGTGAGCTATGTTAGCAGCCACAGCTGCCCTGGGGCAGACTAACAGAGGCCAGGCTGCCATGCACCGGCGCCACCGGGTCCTCTGACCACCGCCAGCCACCGCCATAGATGAACCCTCCTGGTTATGTCGACTACCGCCAGCTGCAGGGTGAAAGTAGGACCCTCACTACTGTGATGCGCTCCGTAGACCCATGTAGAGCTGAGATGAGCGTGTTTTTATGTGCTCTACAAACAGGGCTGAGTGATGATGGTTCTGATCCGACCGGGGATGTACGAGGACGGAGAAGGTCTCACGAACCTTTACACCTGACCCGGTTCCTCCTGGTCCGTCCAAAAATAGAGTGAACCAAGTCGTGAGAAGCTTGTGTAAAGAAACCCAAAATGTTAAAAAGTTATGCAGATTAAAGGCGATTCTACTGCAGAACCAGCATCAGTGCCGACCCAGACCCACCAGCCTGGAGCGGTTCCTCCAGAACCCGTCAGACTCTTTGTTCAGTGTTGGCATTATGAGCCAAAGCTTGTCTCTTTCTCCCACTGCTTGCACTCAGCTCCATCTCTTTCCATTTAATGCATGTTTTATTAGCAGCTTGTTGCACATGTTGCAACCCTCGTGTTGCAGCTCGCTGTGGGCGGTAGGTGGCTGGACTGACTGGAAACCTTTTTGAACTTTGACTAAATTCAGTAAATCATTGTACATCAACCGCTGCGGTTCATCCCTTGAGTTTTGGAGGCTTTTCTGGTAAAGTGTTCAACGATGGGACTCAAGCTGAGTCCAAAATCCAAAGAAACTCTGAAAGCTCTTCAGAAACTCTGGAGAAGTGGTGATGAGAACGCCTTTAAGGGAGTTTTTTTGCAGTAAAACATGAGAAACGAAGATCTGCAGACCGTTCATCAACAATAACGCAGGAACAGAAACAGTTTCAACAGTGGAAAAGAAACTGTAGCTACAGGCTGCGGGGATTTAAAAGGTCATCGAACCAAAACGCCTCAACTGCACGTTTTACCAGAAATGTCTGTTTTTGCTGCAGATTCATCCGCAGCATTAACAGACCTGCAGACCTGAATCAACGACACAAACAGGTTTTCTTTCTCTCTGCAGCAGAGACGGCGCGTATCACGGCGCAGAAACATGTTGGTTAACTGCTAATCTGAGGCTAATTTAAATAACCTGTCGTTATTCTTTATACTCTGCCAATAAAAGAGAGATTTAGGAATAAAAATAAGCGGCAATGATCCTCTGGCTGCTGTTTTTATGGCATAAGTACACCAAACTGACTTTTATGATTACTTATGATTCACTTATTATTTAAATACACATTTTGTAGGATATTAACCATCCTGCCTCCATTCCCACATTAATTACAGCTCCAAAAGTTCTAAGTTTGCATAAAATCACAAACTAGTGTAATGTTATTACATTATTAATGATAGAAATGGTAAAATGATTAATAACCTGCACTTGTAAAGCACCTTATCAAGTCCTGAAGACCACAAAGTGCTACAATCTAAAGTTGGTGACTTTATTTTCTATTATAAAACGATAAAAGCAATGAGCAATAAAACACAATGTTGCTATTAGGAGAAATAAAACAATAAAATAATCCAATAAAACAACACTGGCCTCATGCTGAAGCTCCCCTGGTTTAAATTAAAGTGCAACTCAATGCAGAAACCTCTTTTAACACACTTTAAGGCCACATTTCTGTTTTAAAAACGCTATATGATTGGTGTGACAAATAAATTATCTTTTTTTATATGTCCTGTCTGGCTGTGCAGCATTAATAAGTGTTGTCTTAACGCCAAAGAGCACAACAGATTTACTTTCATAAGTCGAGCCTTGCTACCATCGCCATGGTGCTCTGCTTGATTTATATGCAAAAAAAAACTTTATTGGATATTATTTTGGGATTTTTTTTTTTTTTTTTCAAATTCATTGGACACAGAAACGGAAAAGTAAATAGAACGAGAGGAAGGGAGAAAATGTGACAAAAATAGAGTAGAGGATAAAGAGTGAACAAGACAACATCCTCTGACTTCTACACCTGCAGAGAGACACAAAAAAAACAGCAGAACCAGCCGATAACGATAACATCACCGATCACATCACTTTACACACATGTCTGATCCTAAATGCCAGGTTTTTACCAGCTGCAAGCAGAAGATCATCCTAATAAGAGAAGAATCAGTAAATAATCTGCATCATGCGTTTCACTTAGTGATGGAGTTACAGAAATTATAGTAACTATAGTAATAGTATTCTGACACATCAGCAGCAGCCGGTTCTCTGGACCTCTGCTGCCATGTTTGGTGGCTTGTGAGTCGGACCAAAATACCGACTGGACAGTGAAGGATTTAACACTAAAACTGAAAACTTCCAGGTCCTGAACGAGACACGGAGCTCAGGCAGAAGAACTGGCAGGCAACATGAAAAACTAGGAGTGGAGCGACATGTTTTATCTGTCTGGATCCAAATATTGTCAACTCTCACCATTATTCACTTTACTGTCGTATTCTCTGTGTTTAAATTTATCTCATACCGTAAACACCGTGATCCCACCACGAGACTGTCGCTTTCTCAGTTAGTCAGTGTCTTATATGTCTGTCCTTATATATAACAAAAAAATCAATAAAAACTGCAGCAGGGGTGGAAAATGACAAAGAAGCCAGATGAGTTTAATCAGGGGAAAATGTGGAGCAGCTGAGGAAGAAGGGAGGCAGGGAAGCTGAGGGATGGAGACCAATAAACACAAAAGGAGCTGTTCTTCTGCACACTGATGCAGTTTATAATAAAGCCACCCAGCGCTCAGGAAGCTGAGGTATTTTAATGACCACAAAAAGATTGTTGTCACGGTTTCTCGGTCACCTACAGGATGCGTTCTCCCGTTTACATCCTGATATAAATCCATCTCTAGCAAACAGAAAATAAAACCTTCCCACTTAACAAATCACACTAGAATAAACCCTTTTATTGTTTTTACCCCGAAACTCAGGATAGAAACACACAAACGAAACACATCAATCAAAGCTTCACTTCCTCCCACTGAACATGAACCAAAGAGCTGAAAAATGACATTATTCTGCTGTTTTTAGCCAAGAAACAAAGGAGCCTCTTCAGTTGATGCAAAGCCCCCCGGAAGGGGAGCTTCCGATAAAACTGAACGTTTTTTCTGATCTTCTTTAGAACGGCTCTGGTTGTTCTACCTGAGATCATGAAGCAGAGACGCAGCAACATTCTTCCACGGCCGCTCAAAACAATCACCTTTCCCCGCTGTTCGATCTTCTGGTCGCAGACGGCTGAAGTGAAACGTTCAAACTTCCTGCAAATAATTTAAAAGTTTGCAGGAGAAGGACTTCAGATTCTTCATTTCCTTGATGTGGAGGGTTTTAGAATAAATCCAGCCCTCAGAGAAAGCTGAAAATGACAGCGGCCCTTTACAGGATGTGGTTATGGCAACCCTCCCCAAAGCCGTCTTCATGAGTAGTTGGGGCAAAAAGGGGGACCTTTCCTCTCTTTACTCTGACAGTTTTTATTTATGTTATCAAACCTCCCACAAAAATGAGACAAATCTGTCTGCTTCCTGTTTTCATACTAAAACTGAACATTTTACTTTTTAAATAAAGCTAAGATTGTTCTCCCACTTACTTTTCTCCAACTTTTACCACCACTCAGCTTTTGGCCCCCGTCGTCTGAAAAATTCACATTTTCCATCAGTCGACCTGTCGATGACGTGTTTCCATGTTAACTGCCTAATTACGATTATTTCAGCCCATAGCGCCAATCGCCAGCGGATGAAGCAGACGCTGTTTGACGCGTTGCAGAGGTGTGCAGACCCCACTCCACCCCGCTCACTAAGCTACAAGAAGTTGTTCCTCCATCCTGTTTAACAGTTTGACACTCACACCCACTGGTCTGAAATTCAACAAGTTTACAAGTTCATCTGGTGATAAAATGAAGAAAAATGAATGTGCAAAATCACTGAATGACATGATTTAGTCAGAAGTGTTCAAAAATGAGATATTTAGGTTTTGTTCTGTACAATAAAACAGGCCGACATGTAACTGTTTGTATGCAGGTGCTGCAGCCCCACACCACAATACAGCCTCCACCATGTTTTACTAATATTAAGATTTTCATTTATTTCCAGTAAACTGAGGCAAGGTGAAATCTTGTTATTCATCAGCTTCATGTTATCTGCGATCTCCATCCGTTCCTGCGCTTCAGGCTGAGATACAGACAAAGTTGTGTTCTTCGCTTCATACGGTTTCCAATCCTCTGTCATCTCTTCCAGTTCCAGGTGTAATTTCTGTCCCATTATTTCTGCAAACACATTTGTTTTCTGACGATGTCAATATTAACCAAAGACCAGGACCAAAATGGCTTTGATAACTTGTAAAACCGTCTCAACCGACCTTTAGCTGCCTGACAGGTTGACTCATATAGATAACACAGAAAAAAATTACTCTGAAAAAATATGTTGTAGGGTTAAAAAATTAAATAAAAAAGTGAAGCCAGCCTGATGCGCTCTCAACATTTCCCAATACAAGTTATCCAGATGATTCGTCCAAAAAAAATAAAATCCACGGAGACGTTAATGCATTAAAAAAACTTTTTAAATATACATATATTTAAAAAGTTTACAAATATATATATAGCTAAATATACAAATTCCCATAATTAATATGAATTACTAATACTATCTAATAATTTCAAGAAAAGTAAATTTAGCAAGAAAAACAAACCCAAAACTTTAACCATAATGCATACCAAGAATATCACAAAATATAAACTCAGGCTCCTACAGATGTGTTTGCCAATGTTTCGAAAAGGTCCAGCTACCTGCTGGTTTAGGGCAGACCCAAGCAACAGGACAAGGTAAATGTAAAGTCCACACCTAAAAATACTCCTAACTGGTAGTTAAAATTTATACTAACTGGTTCTTAAAGCAAGGGAGAGCAAGTGCAAAAGAACTCAGGGAACAGAGTTTGCAGACAGGTTCAACAGTTATCACTTTGATTCCAGAAAAAAGTAAATAACAGGTGGCACTGTGGTTAGTGCACACAACCCAAGTAAATGAGGCCTTAGTCCTTTATGCGGCTGACCTGGGGTCAGCTCCCGGGTCAGCCGCATGTCTCTCTCTCGTACCCCCTTTCCTCTGAGCCCACTGTACAAAAAACACGCCACTAGTGCTGTAAAATGCTAAAAAAAAAAATTTTAAATTAAATATCAACAACAAAATGGACTGGTTTCCTGGTTCCTTCCTCTGAAGAGAACCGTCTCCTTAAAGGAGCTTAGTGTACGTCCCTGAATTTTTGCAGATGTCGCCCCCTCTGGTGAAGAGTTGAAATGACACCAGTGTTGTGTACGTGCGTGGGAGGAGAGGAAAAGCTTCTGCTACTGCAACTGCACAGGTCGTTTGTTTAGAGAAGTAATCAGGTGAGAAAGTTATAAATATTGAGTTTAGCCCGTGTTCTCTCACTAATGCATAATTTAAGGCAGAGACTCTACAAAGTAGCAGGTGAACGAGAGCGTGCAGTGCATCATGCCCAGAGGATACGACCCGAATCTCTCTCTTAAGAACTGACTAATCCAGCCTATAGATGTAACTGTGGGAAATATAGAGCAATAGAGGAAAACTCATTTTACATGTCGAGCAATTGTATGGGCATGTATGGGAAAGAAAATAAACAATATTTAACTTCAAAACTTGCACTATGCACCTTTAAGAGAAATTCGATCAAAGCAGTTCTCTTGTCTTTGCCAACGTCTAAGATCAATAAAAAATAAAATTAAATCAGAACTTGACAGAAATCAAACACACGCCACAAAAAAAAAAAAAAAAAAAAACATAATCCACTGTGTGACTTACAGGCAAAGAGAGTTTAAAGGTAAATAAAAAATTTAAAAAAAGCTAATCAATGATGCTCACACAGGAGGTCTGGCCTGAATTACAGCAACTAGACCAAATGGCTCCATGGAGGAAGCAGGAGAAACCAGCGAGGAACAGAGAGAAAGTAAACAGAAGAGAAAACAGGCAGAAGAAGAGCTAATCAACAGGGATGAGGAACGGCTGAAAATGATGGGCAGCAGGCGCCCGAGGAGTTAAATGAACAGAAACTGAAGGGAATTAACAAAATGGTGCATTAAAAAGAAGACATGAAATGTTTCCAACCCTGTCTTCACGTTTCTGGTTTCTAAAGCTCCTTTCTTTAATGTTAAAGAACACCACAAATGGAATGAGTCAAACCCAAATATACGTTTACATAAACCAGAAAAGGAAACAAAAGAAAACCCCAAAGCACTTCACACTACAGTCATTCACACCCTGATGGTGGTAATAATAATACATTTTATTTCAAGCGCCTTTCAAAACACTCAAGGACACTGCACAGGTAAAAACAATAAATGGTAAAAGCAACATCATCATAGTTAAAAGACACAACACAAACTACACACAGGAAAGTAACATAAAATCATAATGAAAATGCAATGTTGAACATGTGGGTTTTGAGTTTTGATTTGAACACTGGTAAAAACTCGGTGTTGCAGATGTCAGGGGGGAGAGAATTCCAGAAAAAGCTCTGCTCCCCATGGTGCTGAGATGGGCTGAAGGAACAACGAGGTGAGTGGTAGAAGAAGATCTAAGTATGCGGGAGGGAGTAGAAATCTGAAGTAAATCAGAGTAGATTTTTTTCCCACTAGGAGGATTTCGGTCTTGTCATTATTCAGTTTAAGAAAGTTGGAGGTGAACCAGGATTTTATTTCGATTAAGCAGGAGATTAATGAAGGAGGTGGGAGTGAAGAGTTTGGTTTACAAGAAAGATAGAGCTGGGTGTCATCCGCATAACAGTGAAAACTGATGTTAAATTTCCTAAAGATATTACCAAGGGGGAGAATGTAGATGATAAAGAGTAGGGGTCCTAGAACAGAGCCTTGGAGAACACCGGTGGTAACTGGAGAGGAGTTGGAACGATATGACTTAATCTGAACAAACTGAGTGCAGCCAGAAAGATAGGATTGAAACCAGGCTAGGGGAGAATGAGTGATGCCAATTGTATAAAGTCGATGGAGTAGGGTAGAGTGTGAAACTGTGTCAAAGGCTGCACTTAGATCAAGAATGAGGATGAAATTAGACCAGAGTCAGCTGCTATTAAAAGATCATTGATTATTTTTAAGAGGGCGGTTTCAGTGCTATGACGGGGATGGAAGCCAGACTGGAACTGTTCATAAAGCTTGTTGTGAGTTAAGTGAGAATGAAGTTGAGAACCGACTGTTTTTTTCCATTATTTTTGAAATAAAAGGTAAATTTGAAATTGCCCTGAGATTATTGTAATTGTTGGGATCTAGTCCAGGTATCTTCAAAATATGAGTGATAATAGCAGTTTTGAAAAGAGATGGAACAATTCCAGAACCAAGAGAGGAGTGAATGATGGCAGTTATGAAGGGGAGGAGAGCGTGAAGGCAGGATTTGACCAGGGCAGACGGGATGGGATCAAGTGGGCAGGTGGAAGATTTAGATTTGTTGATAAAATTAGAGATATTGGAGATACAAAAAACGGCATTTTAGAATTGCAGGTGTCAGTTGAGCATAGGTGGGTAGGAAGAGGAGCTGAAATATTGTTAAACACAAAAACAGAGTCCGATAATTACCTTCATGTGAGCAGATCAGGTTGGAATAGTAAGTGGATTTAGTTTTAGTGATTAGTTCTTTATATTGAGTTATGTGAGTTATATACATTTCGCTGTGAATTGTTAAACCGGTTTTCTTTTTAAGTCTTTCAAGTTGACGGCACTTAGCCTTCATGGTCCGGAGTTCAGGGGTAAACCAGGGGGCGGAGTGGGAAAAGGTGACAGTCCGGGATTTTGTTGGAGCAAGGAGGTTCAAAATGTCCTTTAAGCAGTAATTGTATTGAGATGTCAGTTCATCCGGTGAGGAGGAAGGATCCAGGATTAAAGTTCTTAGGATGTGTGAAGAGAGAGTGTCCAAGTTAATGTTCTTAATGTTCCGGTATGAAAGGAGCCGTGGGGTCTTTGCTGTGAAGAGACGAGGGGAAATGCTGAATAAAAGAAGGAAATGATCATTTATGTGAAGATCCTCAGCTGAACAGTTAGAGGGGGTGAGACCAGAGCAACAAATTAGGTCAAGAGTATGACCTTTAGAGTGTGTTGGAAAATTTAAAAAATTGATTAAAACCAAAAATGTCCAGACAACATAGGAAATCTCTGGTGAGGGGAAGGAGTTTGCAGGAGTGATCTATGCCTTTGTGATAAACTGGCTGGATTACTGTAGTACACCATGTAAAGGAGCCAGTGGTTCCTGCTTCTCTCAGCTGCTGCTGCTGCACTTCTTTAAACAGGCACAGAAAAGTTATTCAATATCTCAATATCTCCCCTATTCTAGACTCTCTGCACTGGTTGCATGAACATTTTATGATTTATTTTAAAATCATTTTATTTGCTTTAAAAGCTCTAAGAGGCATTGCATCTATCCATCCCATTTCCTCGGGTCAGCTAATCAGCTGGTTCTAAATCCGCCGAAGACAAAGCACAAGCTAAGAGGAGACCGTGCTTTTCCTAATTTATTATATGGCCGTTTTATTTATTTAGGTCTTATTGATTTAAATATTCGTTTAATGGTATCATATAACTGCTGGTAATGTACTCTGTGTACAATTTTGCATACCAATGCATGCATTGAGTAACAAAATTTAAAAAATAGGCAGACAAGTAACATTGAGCATATTTAATCTTTAATAGAAAATATGTTATTCATGGAAAAAGCATTAGAATTCATCCCAAAAGGATGGAACATTGCAAAGACAAAGTTTCCCATTAGTAGGACTATAAAAGGAATTGTTATTATTATTATTATTATTATTATTATTATTATTATTATTATTATTATTATTATTATTATTATTATTATTATTATTATTATTATTATTATTATCATCATCATTATTATTACTGTTATTCTTAATACAGAAATATTGATATTTTAAATGTAAGGTCTGTGTTTAAATTCCAGTATCGATGGGATCAGAGGGTTTGATGTTCTATTAATCTAGTCCAGTTTTTATTGTTCCTTTAACGATGTGATGCTCGTTTTCTACCACTTGGTGACGCTAAGGGGTTTGGTAGTTGCCTGGAACGCTCAGAGTCGACGCAAAGAACTCCATTACCCATAAATCCTGACTGACGCTGACGCATTACGTCAACGCGTCACACCATAGAGAATTTTAACATGGAGGACTGCGTTGCTGTAGAAAAGAGCCCGGTAAGATCAGTTTTTGCCCTTTCTTTTCGAGTTCAGTTGTAATAACAGACTTTAGTGAATCACCATGTTTGCGAGTTTCTTCTTCGGTGGTCGGTGAAAGTCGTGTTTTCCGTTTTTTTTAGATCGTTAAAGCTGTTGAAGCAGAAACCTGCCAATTCATTCTCCGCTCGGTGCTGCTGCTGTTAGCATTAGCATCGCGTTGGGAGAGATAATTAAATGCCATTTCTTTTACGTTTATGACGAACTTATGTTTCATCTGTGTTTACTTGTTTGTGATAATATTTTACCTGTGTTAATGTTTATATCTCTGCTAGAAAGCCCTGTTGTTTGGTTCTGTTTGATGCTACCAGCGTTAGCAGCATGCTAACCACCGGGATAGGCGTCCCTGTGAAAACCTGATTTAAAAACATCGCTGTGAAATTATAAATGCTATCAAAACTGAGGGACTTATGTGCAAATAAGGAAGTAATTTGGCAGACGTTTCAACTGACTCACCGCAGAAAGTGTAAAACTGTAAGAAAGTCAAAGCAGTAAAGTGTTTTCGAGGTAAATAAATAGCATTTTTATGAAGTAAAAACATAATCACTTTGAGTCCAGACTGAAATATCTTCTTTAAGCCCCTACTGACGCTGGATCAGTTTGTAGTTTTAAAGAAAGGATGATAGATAGATAGATAGATAGATAGATAGATAGATAGATAGATAGATAGATAGATAGATAGATAGATAGATAGATGAACTTTATTCCGGACTCATGGTCCAATAAATACATACATAAAAACATGAATAAATGGATAAGAAGAGTTCATAAGACATTTGTTGTGAATATTAAAGGGACATTTTACTAAAACTACGTTGTTGAAAATTAGCTTTTCAAATACAAATAATATATTTAATCGTTCTCAATATGTTTGAGTTGTTTTAGTAAAACTATAAAACATTTCAAATACTGAAGTTTTGATTACTTTTTTAAAAATTTTGTATTATGTGTTTGTGTTTGAAAATACAGTTTTCAGAATAATAATAATATCGGGAAAAATAAAATCAATTCAAAGAGACCCTGGATGTGTTGAGCAGCTTTTTAATGCTTAAGGAATTAACCCAAACTTTATTTGGATTCATTGTTTCTGATCTGGTTTCTTGATTCGTCTTGTTAAGTAGCACCAAGAACTCGTTTTAAATCACAGGACAAATTATTTCAGATGAACCAAAACAGAATAGAAATCTCCTCTGTTGTCGAACGGTGGGGAAACTCAGGTGTAGCAGCAGCAGCATAAAAGGCAGAAGGAAGCATGCAGATTCACACAAAGTAAAAAAAACAGTAAAAAAAGAATAAGATTTTATTACATAAGAGAAAAGTCTGCACAGTTAGTGATTGTGATGAAGACTACTCTCTTTTTTTAATTTGTGACGCCCCCATCGCTCTCTGGGTCTCTGTACCGGGTGGGAAGGCAGTGAAAGTCAATCCAACTTGACACCCATATAATCAGGAACCAGGCTTAATATGTGGTTCTAACTGTAATGTTGCACAATCAAAGAGGCTGTGCTCCTGCTATAAATTACCCCCCCCCCCCCCCTCCCCTGCAAGGAGGACTGTCAGGCAGTCCCCTGTTTGCTGCTGGATTAGGGGGGAGCCTTCACTCAGCTGTCTCCTGCTGACGACCAGCGGCTCAGAGAGTTGCTCCCAGTTTATCGTCTGTACCTAAAAGATCATCAAAATTAATGAAATATAAATAACACATTTAAAGTTGTAATAACTAAAACAACAAATGGCCTAACAAGTTGGCTGTTGCCTGTCTAAACCCATATAGATCCCCTTAGGACAGCTTAATACTCACATGTTGGTGTAATAATCAGAATAGAGAACATTGTGCCGTTTGACTCCAGTTAACAAATAACGGGACATTTTAAGATGGTTTTATGTTTGGGGGGTTAATCACGTTTTAACAACTTAACAGGAGTGAAATATTCCTCCTGATTCTGTAAATTCCAGGTTAGTTGGCTGGGTTTGATCTTAATAACTCGGTGATTGTGTTGTAAATCTTCCAGGAGGAGATTCCCTCGGTGCTCAGCTCCAGACCGCAGACGGCTCTGTCCTTCCTGGCACCAGAACCAGAAGATCTGGAGGACCTTTACACCAGATACAAGGTCTCACGTCGTCTTTATCTGTTTAGTTGTGTGACCAAACTTTATAGCCATCACGTCTGCAGACGCTGAGCTGGAGGAGAAATGCTGATCGTGATTAATAAAATGAAACTAAACCAGATTTCTGCTCTGATTGAAGACATTCCTGTTGAATAAATTGTCACCAGGCTCCATTTTGCCACACATCCTCAGCTCTCTCTGGTGTCTGTGTGCAGAAGCTGCAGCAGGAGCTGGAGTTCCTGGAGGTGCAGGAGGAGTACATCAAGGATGAACAGAAAAACCTGAAGAAGGAGTTCCTGCACGCTCAGGAGGAGGTGAAGAGGATACAGAGCATCCCTCTGGTCATTGGCCAGTTTCTGGAGGCCGTGGACCAGAACACGGCTATCGTTGGCTCCACCACAGGTAACTGGGCCGCGGTTTCTCCCTCACCTCCGGTGTGATGGGCTGCATATAAAATGCCTTCTCCACCAGTCGAGCAGCTGGTTCCCTGAACATCAAGCTAATTTATGTCAATGAAAAAGATCAGAAAGTCTCCTCTGGTGTTGTTTAATCTGCCCCCCAGTGTCAGCCTCTTACTGTCACGCTCACGTCTTTTCAAAAGAAACAAACATTCAGATGTTTCTGTGATGCTGACAGGCCGCAGCAGCAGGAGACGTCGCTTTAAAGCGTTTTTCAGGTAGTTTAACATCTTTTATGCAGAAATCTAGTTTTCATTCTCTGAGGCTGAAACTGTGATTTTGCTGCAGTGATGAACTGCAGCGTCTCTGGCAGTAAACGTCTGAAATCAGCTAACATGTAACCAGAATCAGCTTTATTCAGCAGCTTAGTGCGCTAAACAAGGCAAATCTATCCGTACGGCACATTTCAGTGCAAAGACGACGCAAACCGCTTTACGTGATTAAAACATAGGAAAATAAAAAGAGAATAAAAGCAAGCTGGGATAAAATGTACAAGAAATTAAACATGGAAAAATAGAAACTAAAAGCAAATATTAAAACCAGTTGGACTACAAACATAAACTGTTTAACTATTTTCTAACGTCTGTTAAGAAAAGGTTTATTTTCTGCTTTTCTTGGTTCAACGACTAGAGTCTGGATCATGAAACGCGGTCAGAACACCTTATGGAAACAATAAAATGGACTTTTCTGCCCACATTCACCCAGCAATACTCGTGTTCGTACATCGATAGGATAGTAACTAATAAATAGTAAAGCTTCGCACTTTAAAATCTCCAAAAATCTGCTAAATAATCTCAGCAACTCCTGGAATACATTTAAACAAGGAGACGCCTGTAAACTGCTGTTATATCAAGGAGTCGATGACATTCAGTTATATAAAGTGTTGGCCGTTTTACGCAGTTCCATTCTGCCCTGCAGGGGGCGCCAGAGAGGCAACCCTGCATTTACCAACCAAGGAACCACAGCAGACCAGAACATTTAGTATTCAGCTCCTGCTTCTTCCTCCTCGTTCCGCTTTCTAACAAAATAACCTGAATGTAGCGCCGTCCTGCTCAGATATTCAGCTTGTTGTCCGGCTTATGCTAAATCTGACGCAGTGGCTTTAAGTGCTTTAGCTGCTCGCTGCTTTACATTTAACGCACGAAGCAGAAGTTCTTCGCTGTTGGAAAGTGTCTCAGAAACTTGATGCCTTTAAAAAATGCAGAACATGTCTGTTTTTTTCCTGCTGCAGGCAGGTTTCTGCTACAAATCCATCGTTATGCAGCTTTAGGAACCCGGTGTCCACCAGAAATAAACTCTGAACCTCTAACTCACTGCAGGAGCAGGAAATGTTAATATTTTAACGGCCAACAGACCCAGAGAAGAACGAGGTCTTCTGGCTGGGATGAAATAATTGATGCGTCTCCCTACAGGCCTGTTTTCCTGGAGTTTATTAATTTCCTGAAATCAGACTGCATGTTTATCCGAAACGGTGGTTTGTCCTGTTTGTTTCTATCATCTCATTAGTTATAAATGTATTATTACTGTAATTTATGAGCTGAACGTATTTAGGAGAGTAAAAACCGGAAGGCTAAAGCTTTTAGAGGTTATAAATAAATGACCAAAGCTTCCTTTTAAGATGTTTTTTTATGTGTTCAGATGTTTTTAGGCTGAACTCGGTGGAGACGGAGCGCCGGGTCTTGAATTATTGAACGTTTGGTAGACGCTGTGAATGTCCGCTGAGATCCGATCCGCTTTTATTCGCTCCCTCCAGGGTCCAACTACTATGTGCGCATCCTGAGCACCATCGACAGAGAGCTGCTGAAGCCCAACGCCTCGGTGGCTCTGCACAAACACAGCAACGCCCTGGTGGACGTCCTTCCTCCGGAGGCCGACAGCAGCATCATGATGCTGACGTCAGGTACGCCGCGTCCTCCCAGCAGGCCGCAGGGTTAGCGCTGAGCGGCGCTAACGCTAGCGGCTCACCGTGTTTGTGCTCACAGACCAGAAGCCGGACGTGATGTACGCCGACATCGGTGGGATGGACATCCAGAAGCAGGAGGTCAGAGAGGCCGTGGAGCTGCCTCTCACGCACTTTGAGCTCTATAAACAGGTCAGACGGTCGGCCTTTTGGCTAAATGCTGGATTAACCTGATATAAACACACAATTTATTAACCTTTTACACTAAAGATCTAATTTAGAGTTTACAAAGCAGCTCTTCGTTTTTGCCTCTAATTAAAACCTGAACCAGTCGCTGCTGGAGCTACAAAGACTTCAGAGCTTCTCCCAAATCTGTTTTCTGTTGCTTTAGTTTCACTGACCTCAGATCAGCTCTGAACACGTTGATCAGCAGGAAGGATCCTCTGAGTTTTATTAAAGGTTCTTCTCTGATGCCTTGGGCTCCTTTTTCAGGTCGAGTAAAACCGGCTGCATCAGGTTTTCTTAACAGGAAGAAATCTGCTCATAAACACATGAAGCAGCAGAGTCTGTCCTGGTACTGATCCGATCCAAACAGGCTGGAAATAAAACAGAGAATGGAAAAAAAATAGTTTCTCTACTGGAAGAACAGAAAAAATAGATTTCCTACACTGCAAAAAGTGAACTAAAAGTAAAATTTTCCTGAAATTAGTGTATTTGACCTCGACTTGAGCAGCTAAATAAGATTATTTGCCAGTGGAATAAGGTTTTTGCACCTAAAATAAGATATCTAATTATTTTATTTCAGGTGTGAAAATACTATAATGGCAAATAGTCCTATTTAGCGGCTCAAAGCAAGGAAAAAATATGGTAATTTCAACAAATTGTGACTTACTCTTAGTGTAGAAATTTATTGGTGTGAACAAGCAGAGATCCTGTGAAAAATGATTCTACCTGCAGTGATTAATTTTAATTGGATTTCCCTTTAGTTAACGAGGGGAAATAAACTCAGTTAACTGGGTTACGGTCTGTACCGACTCTCAGGAGCCGCGGCGCAGTCCTTCATGCTCCACCGTGGCTGAGCGACCTCAGCGAGTCCTCCTGGTTCTGCCCGGGCCTGGTACCAGGCCGGTCATTGGGTCCAGGTCTGTTCAAGCAGAGGTGCTGGTTCCTGAGGACTGGAGTTGGCCTTAAATCAGCTGCCAGCACCACTATGGATTATTTTGGGCTGAAACGAATAAATGAACTTGTTCTGTGGCGCTCCACGATGTTAGAGCATAATATTACATTAGCCTGAAAAACGTTCAAGTTGCCACCTGAAACATGTCGGCCAGCAATCCTCCAAACTATTAATAATGCTCACACTGAGCATATACCCTCGATATATTGTGCAGCTTTATTGTTCTGCATGACTGACCCAGTTGGACCTCCTGATAAACGGTTGTCACTATAAAATGGGCTCCAACACTGCAAAAAGGGAACAAAAAAATATGAAACATTTTCTTAAAACGATCTTATTTCTTTGATTTGAGCAGCTAAAAGAGATTATCTGCCACTAGAATGAGTATTTTTACCTCTAAAATAAGATAATTAGATAAACTGCTCCTGAAATAAGATTATGGAGATGAGTTGTTCCTATTTTAAGAGTAAAAATCTTATTCCATTGGCAGATTGTCTTATTTAGCTGCTCAAATCAATACAAATACACTAATTTCAGGAAAACGTTGCCTTTAGTTCCCTTTTTGCCGTGACGGTCTCATCATGGCCCCGCCTGTTCCAGGTGTTTCCCTGCTGCTGCTCACCTGACAGCGGTGAGCAGCGGGGACAGAACCGGTTCTGGTGATGTCAGAGCGCCGCCGCCGTCCGGACGCTTTAACCCGTCGCTTTTATTTGTGCTCAGATCGGCATCGACCCGCCCAGAGGAGTCCTCATGTACGGCCCCCCAGGCTGCGGCAAGACCATGCTGGCCAAGGCTGTGGCTCACCACACCACAGGTGAGAGCTTTGTCCGCCATCAGAACCAGAACCGTTCTGGTACCCTGAGCAGGGTGCTTGCTCAAGTCTTGAAAGTCTTCATAAGTATGGAATTTTAAAACACTGTTTTCCAGACCTTGAAAAGTCTTGAATTTTGTGTGAAAGTCTTAATAAAGTATGGTAGAATTTTACAGTATGCTCAAAGGCATTGTGAAATGAGAAATAGGAAGGTAGGCTATAAAACTATAATTTTACTAACTGGTCACGTACTTTATTAGCCTAATGGCATCAAACACTTGTTTGATGTGAAATTCATGTACTTGTGATTTTCATGTTTTGAAACGTTTTCATCAGTAAAAGCATAATTTACTGTGAATAATGCATTTGTTCATTGAATACTAGCCTATAAAAATTAACATTTCTAATAAACACAGTTTGTACAATCTCAACCAATGAAGTAGGCAGCAGGCACACAAGTACATAAAGTTAAGGTCTTTGAAAAAAAAAAATCAGTTTTAAAAAAGTCTGGAATTTTAATTTGGAAAAAGAAGCACCTCAGGGAGTCGGGGGTCCATGAAGAATTCACCAGAGCAGCTGAGCTCATTTCTCCTCCTCGTCGTCTCCAGTGACGATGTTTCCTCAGGAAGTGACTGAAGCCAGACTAGCGGCCTGTTTTACTAACCGACCCTCATCGTGTGTTTGCAGCGGCCTTCATCCGCGTCGTCGGCTCCGAGTTCGTCCAGAAGTACCTGGGCGAAGGGCCTCGGATGGTGCGGGACGTCTTCAGGCTGGCCAAGGAGAACGCCCCGGCCATCATCTTCATCGACGAGATCGACGCCATCGCCACGAAGCGCTTCGACGCTCAGACCGGAGGTGCGGCCGCGTTCCTCTGACCGCTCCTGAAGGCAGCGGGGCGCCGGCTAATCCTCCTCTCTGCTGTTTTCCCCGCAGCTGACAGGGAGGTGCAGCGGATCCTGCTGGAGCTGCTCAATCAGATGGACGGCTTCGACCAGAACGTCAACGTCAAGGTGAGTCCTGGAGCCGCCTGACCCAGTCCGTCTACAGGCTGCCGGGTCAAACGCGTCAAGGCTTCAGACGGACTTCCTGTCTGAAGTGGCGGTGGGGAACGGGTCAGAAATGACCTTCAGCTGCCAGTGAGCCGGGAACCAGAACCGGCCAATTATCCGCTGATTGGCTCTGAGCTGTGATTGGCTGCTCAGATACTGGAACTAGTGTTCTTTAAATCCATCCATAATTTTCTCTCTAGAAGCGCCTGATCTATTTTTATGTTTTTTTTTTTGTAGTTTAATGAAATCAGATGACGGTTATGAACCGATGCTTTGATGCAGAAACGGTTCATTTGGTTTGTGAAGTGCAAACTTACAACAAATTATGTTTCATTAGTCTTTATGAAAACCCAACGGACCTCATTGATGTAAAGAAACATCGTTTAATCCCATCCTACAGACAGATTCAGGCGTATTTTACACATTAAACCATTCAGCCAAGTTCAGTTCTGCAGCAATCTCTCCTCTAAATTCAGTGAATTTATCTGTATAGCACATTTCAGTACAAGGACAACACAAAGAGCTTCACATGATTAAAATGTAGGGAAAAAAACAAGGTGGTGTAAAATGTAGAAAAAATGAAACAAAATAAAATGAAAATGGAAACTAAAAGCTAATTATTAATAACTTTGAAAAACCTGTTGGACTACAAAGTTGAACTAATGATTAACTAGAATCCTAAACAAATGTTTTTTTAATCTTGATTTAAAGGAACTCAGGCTTTCAGCACTTTTCCAGTTTTCTGGGAGTTTGTTCCAGATCAGTGGAGCATAGGAACTAAATGCTGCTTCTCCATGTCTGGTTCTGGTTCTGGTTCTGCAGAGCAGGCTGGAGCCAGAAGACCTGAGTGGTCTGGAGGGTTGATGCCCTGATAACAAGTCTGTGAAAAGACCGTTGCAGTGATCAGTTCTACTAAAGATAAACATGGATTAGTTTTTCCAGATCCTGCTGAGACATCAGTCCTTTAATCCTGGAAATGTTCTCCAGGTGATAGAAAGCCGACCTTGTAACTGTCTTTAGATGCTTTTGAAGGTTCAGGTCTGAGTCCATCACTACACCCAGGTTTCAGCAGCTGAAGCTGTGAGCTAACTCTGGACCTCTCCTCTATTGGTCCAGAAATTATTCTTTCAGTTTTGTTTTTATTCAATTGAAGAACATTTTTGCTCATTTATGCATTGATTTCTTCTGAGCATTTACTCAGAGCCTGAACTGGTTCTGAGCAGCAGACGATCGGTGGCTTTGCAGCAATCCCTCATACTGAGCATGCATGTGGCGACAGTGGAGGGGAAAACTCACTTTTGCTGTTACCAACTTAGCGTTTCATGTAAAAATTAATTCTCTTTAAAACCTTTGTTTCTTGTTTCCCCCCCCCCCCCCCCCCAGGTCATCATGGCCACCAACAGAGCCGACACTCTGGACCCGGCTTTGCTCCGACCCGGCCGTCTGGACAGGAAGATCGAGTTCCCGCTGCCCGACCGCAGGCAGAAGCGTCTCATCTTCTCCACCATCACCAGCAGGATGAACCTCTCTGAGGAGGTCGACCTGGAGGACTGTATCCTTCACGCCTGTGGTGGGCAAAGCTGCGCTGATCCGCCAACAGATGCTAACCTTGCGACCATCGCGTTATCGCTGAGTTTAGAAACTGTTTTCAGACCGGTTAGCGTCCACATTACTGGGTTTCTATACCTGTAAGATGTTTATCCGCTGTTTACGTCACTATCCTGGTTCCCTCCACAACGAAGCATTAATAGCTGCGCTAGTTTTCTCTTGTTGTTGTGATGCGGTCGTAATATTGTCAGCTCTTTGCTCAACGACAGCGAAGCTCAAAGTTATTTTGTGAGGCAGGTCGCTTTGGGGATTCAGACTGAAGTCTTTCAGTCTGCTAGGTTGCCAGTTGGGCGCATTTGTTTTCACAGAGCCGGTTGCTTGTTTCGCTGGCAAGAACTGGCAACTCCGGTGTTAACCCACACATCGCTGCTGTCTGGGCTCAGAGGGGGAGAGCTCAGTAGAGCTTCTACTGAAGTTTAAAAAGAATTAATCCTGTACTAAAACAGCTGCATGAAGCGTGTTTGCAGCGTCTGCAGACGTGTGAGACAGACTGACAGCCGGTGGTTAGCTTTGAGCGTTAGCTTCCTCTAATTTTCTTCTTTATAATCGGTTTAACGACAAATTAAAATGTTCAGCTATTTCTTCCTCAACAGTTTTCAGTCAGCCGAGTTTCTTTAACGAGTAAAATCAGGATTAAACACCTGGAAGTACGTCTGGAAGATATAGGGGGGAAAAAAGGCATATGGATAAAACATAAACCTTATTGATCAATATCGATAATTATGAACAAATTCAAAACATATATTAAAACACTAACACTGAATTCAAACTCAACATTTTATTCAACCAACTTTTAACCAAAACTAAGTTTTTAAAAAAATTAAAAAGAACTTATGCTCTCTGAACTCTCTGAAGGGGGCGAAGCTTGCTTCCTGGTTCTGCATTGTGATTGGTTGGGAGGATGTAATATTAACCTACATGGCTAGAATGCAAAACAAAGGAAAACTGTTATTCTATTGAACTTTTCTTTTCTAACAGATATACGTCTATTGATATTTATTATGGTTGAATTATCGTCCAGTCTTACCTGGAAGCATAAACTCTGAGCCGTCCAGCCAGCCGTAGCTCTCCCAGCTCTGTACGCGTTTCCTCTGGACTCGTTCTGGAGTTCCTGCAGGGACCAGCGGACGGTTTCTCTATGTTCTGCCTCTTCTTTGTGGTGTTTGGTCTTTAACTGCGGCTCAGACGTCGCCCGACCCGACAAGATCTCTGGAGCGGACATCAACTCCATCTGCCAGGAGGTGAGCCGGCGCCTCAGTCTGTCCAATCATTTTTAACTCTGTCAGGTGAAACGTGGGCTTCAGGGCTCGTCTCGCTCCCCTCTCCTCAGGCCGGCATGCTGGCCGTGCGCGAGAACCGCTACATCGTCCTCGCCAAAGACTTCGAGAAGGCGTACAAGACCGTCATCAAGAAGGACGAGCAGGAGCACGAGTTCTACAAGTAGAGAGCAGCCGCCCCCCCAGGTGTCCACACAGACTCGTCTCTGATTGGTCTCTGTAGCTGCGGTGGATGTACTACCTGTACTGATTTATTTCTCTTTCCCTCTGGACTGAATTAGCTCGCCGCAGCGCCGCCGCGCCTGATCGGTCTGAACCCAGAGACGGAGGACGGCCAGGGAGACGTTCTCTGAGCAGCAGCTGGTTCCTATAAATGTAGCTAGTAGACGTTTGTATGTGGATGTGCTCACAAGGTGTTACTTAAAAAAAAAACTAAACCCATTAAAGACGTTTTCCATAAAAAGGGAAATGATTGTGGTTGTTTCTCCCTTCCTGCCGCCAATAAAGCTGATCTTTTACCAGCGTTCAGTTTAAAAGGAGATTTAATTGGATGCATTGATTAGATTCATGTTCAGCAGCTGCAGCTCTTTTGTCGACAGTTAAATATCTGCTTTTCACAGGTTGTTTGATCCCTGGGTTTAATTAAGTTTATTCACGTAGAGCCAATTAACATCAAGGCTCTTTAGAAAGTCCGTTCAGTGGATTTTACTCCTTTTCTCTGTGGGGAGACCCAGCAGGTTGCATCGGGTCGGTGGCAGCATTCACTCTGGGACAGAGCAGGGCCAGGAGTACTTTCTATGTTAGAGAAAAGCAAAAAATGCTCCTTGGTGGCTTCATCTAGGAGAGAAACAGCTGAGCAGATAAACTCTGGTCCAGTTTTCAGGTCTAGAGGATGAAAGGGGAGGAACCGGACAGAAAGACGAGACCGACTGGATCATCTTTAAGTTGCTGACAGCAGGAGCTCAGCTGGTGATCCACCACCGAGCTGGACGGTTTCAGAATAAAACAACCGGACTTTAGTTCTTGTAGATTAATTCAGATCAAACAAGGTTTACAAAAAAACAGAAAGATAAAACTTTGATTTTACTGTGGGGAGGGTTTTTTTCCCTCTTTGTCAAAAAACCCCAAAAGATTTCTGCTGAAATGGAAGATTAATTAAATCTCCTGTAGAAGCCAATTTGTACAAAGGTCTATATAAGAAAGGAAATGTGTGTATGGGTGTGTGTTTCACCGGAAAGGTAAATCGGTTTTGACCGCTTGGCGGGGAAAACGCTGTCAACCCACAGCTGGCCGTTCGTATCATTTTTTTGTTTTGTAATCAAGCAAAGTTGGAAATAAATCGGCTTTTTTAACTGCAAGAAGCAACGTCTGGACATTTCCTATTTATCATCTCACCCCGGCAAATACGCGTCAACCATAAGATTCCAGTTTAAAAACACTCCAGTGGCTTTAAGCGTCGGCTTAACCTCTACATCTCCAATAAGAAAATCATCCACAAGCAGAACACCCAGCAGCTGCAGAGGTTCTGCTCATGATCAGCCGCTGGGTCCTCCATCATGGTTCTGTCCATCATGCTCCATCATCTCTGGTCCTCCAGGAGCAGCTCTGCCGTTGCCATCTTGGTTCTTTCTCCTTCAACCCTTCTAAGCAGCCAGGCTGGCTCAGGGCCATGACATTTGACCTTTAACCTGCTAACTGAGGCCTGTAGAGTCTGAGGTGGAGCTCCTGCTCTGACCCAGGAAGGTAAGCAGCTGCTGAGATGTTCTCCTGGAATAATGTTCCTCTCTGCAGAATGATGGACCTCAGATGGTCTAGACCAGGGGTGTCAAACTGATTCTGGTTGAGGGGCCGCATTCAGTTTAATCTGATCTCAAGAGGGCCACACGAGTAAACTCATTGCAAGATTAAATAGAACTAATAAATGTGGACTTTTTGTTGATTTTTATATTTAAATAAATTTCACTTTTACACAATATATTATGAATAACCTCAACGTTTTTAAGAAAAGTATGTGCAATTTCAACAATACTTTTACTCAGTTAAACATTTACTGCAGTGCATTACGCATAGGAACTGATCACAGTGATTATACGATGTTGAAAAACATTTATTCACATTTTTTGGAACTTAAAAACACTGTCCTGCATGACAAAATACATCAAACAGATAAATATTAAGAAATGATATAAATTTTTCCACACCTGAAGCTTAATCTGCTAATTAAAACACAGCGCCCCTCATGGACAATATAGGAACTGCAGATTTTCAATTAAACAAAGTGCATGTTTTTTTCAATAATTGTTTTATCATTCTTTTCCTTTTATCTCCTCTTTCTTTCACCTTTTCTTTTTTTCTTCTTGTTCTTCCTTTCCTCTCCTACTTTCCCATTGTAGTGTCCATATTATTTGAGATATTCCCTGCATGAATCATAATAAAACTATTCACATTCATAGATCAAGCGGAGCACTATGGCAAAAGCAGTTCTGCTCCACTTGTGAAAGTCAAATCTGATGAGCTCTTTTTGGCATTAAGACAACAATTCTTATTGACACATTGCCAGACAGGACACTGGGGAAATAAATAAAATTATTTTTTTTTAATAATGATAATGCATATAGCCACCGGGCCGGACTAAATTGTTCGGCGGGCCGGATCCGCCGAACAAGGTCTAAAGGTCTAAAGATCTAGACCTTTAGACCTTCCCCAGGTTGATGGGCAGCAGCATTGCTCTGAGGTCATTGCTGATATCTTTCTACCTTGATGTTGTGCTCCTGCATCTGAAGGACCTGCTGTCACAGAGCAGCCTTACCTGGAAGGTCGCAGGTCCAGGAGGAAGTCCCAGAATCCTCCTCTGACGCTCAACGTGACCACCCAGTTGTCCTGGGTGGGTCTCCTTTACGCCATCATTACAGAACAGAAAGTGTCCTCATATTTAATGTTTTATTAACTTGTCTGGCAGAACTGGGAGTTAGCCGCTGTAGTCGTACATCAGGTGCATGAGCGTCTGCGTGGTGATGCTGCCTCCGGTCTGGAGGTCTTGGAGCTGGCACAGTCGGCTCAGGTAGACCCCGGCGTCGGCCTCGCCGCAGCGATGGCGCTCAGCGCTCCTCTGCTTCTCGTTCTGTAAGTCCGCCCAGGACTGGAAGCAGTGCAGCTGCAGGTTGTTCTGCCTTAGAGCCAGGACGGAGGTTGGGTTTGAGCACAAAGAAACCAGCAGCAATCATCAGAGCTTCCAACAGACGGACCGACCAGGGCGACGCAGCAGGAAGTCTCCAGGTCACCTGGTCGAAGTAGTACGGGCAGATCTGCTCCGGGTGTTGGGGCATCTTGGCAAAGACTCGTTCAAACCTGTGGTTGGGCCCGAAGCCCAGGCCGGGGAAGATGCCGTCCCACAAGGCCGACACCAGGCTGTCCATCCTGGTCTGGGCTGCTGAGACCCGGCGGGGAAGTAAGCGGTACGCACGGGTCTGCGCCATTTCTCCAACGTCCCTGCATGAGAAACCCACAGAACATCTGGAGCCGGAAATCCTCTGATTTTACAGCAGAACCCGTTGCAGGAGGTCCAGTTCATCAAAGGTTCTCCAGACTTTAGCTGCTTTATCCCTCATTTAGGCCGGTACCAGAACATTTTCAGATTTAGGACCTTCAGCGGGTCAAAGGCTCACCCTGGGTCGCCGTCATAAAACTTTACAAAATTTAGGTTTATTTTCTGGTAACAGGTGAAGAAATTAGGTTTAATTGAGCATGTTTGTTCAGGACTATAAAGTAAATTTCACTTACGGATAATTGTGACTTTCAGAGGCGATCATCTGTGTGAAATGTTGACTTTCAACCCGGATTCTGTTCCAGAACTTCAACGGTTTTTAAACAATAACTTCATGCCAGGACCCTGAAACCCACGGGGACCCACTAGCAGCCTCCTCTGTCACCATGTTTGGTTTCAAAATCCAGGCAAAGAAGTCCAAGCTTTCACCAGACACATCAACTCAGCGGATGACAACATCAGGTTCAACAGAGAGGATTTAAGCCTTTACAAGGCCTTTGTTAGGCAGTAGTATAAAGCTTGGTACTCATCATTACTCCAGACTTTTTGAATTGAGAAAGCTTCCTGGAGAGGAAGCAAAACGTCTTCTACTACGGAAAATAAGTCCAGTTGTTTTGTTTTTTACTTTTTTTGGAATAAACACTAGAACGTTTCAGCAGCGGCACACTTTTTAAACTATATAATATTAACAACAATATAAATGGCTTTTAGCCAGCTATGAACCTCATATGGCTAAAATAATATCCGGCCGTAAATAATAAAGACAAACTTAATTTACATAAGTTTTGTACTTTTGTAGGAGTTTATAAATAGTATTCATCATACTACTGACCGCAGGTACAGACCAAACAGCAGGGGGCGCTGTTGTCACTTTTAGGAGGACTATTTGAGAAGCACTGTACTAGAGTAATGTGAGCATATGGAGGCCAGTGTTGGGCTAGACTTCCTCTTGATTAAAAAAATAATTAAAAAAAATTATTCTGATGTGTTCTACCAGTGGAAAAACTGTTTCCTAACAGAGTCGCTTTGACTTGACTGAAAATGTTTGTGTTTAAAAAGCTGCAGGCAGGCAGGCAGCTGTGGAGCCCTCAGTGGTTCTGGTTGTCTTGCCGTGCTCCGGTTTAACCGACACCAGAACATGTAACGGTTCATGGAACGGATCTGAGGCGACCCGTTATGAAACAGATCCTGGACAGCAGGCAGAGGCGCTCCAGCAACGCCCCCAGCTCCCCTCACTGTCCTCTGCAGGAACCGCCATGTTGCTGCTGGATTACTGTGCTGGTCAATATGTGTTGTGCAATAGATAAGACATCAAAAGCTGGATGACTTTACATTTCCTGCATTTAAATTCCTCAAAAAATAAACTTTTTAATCAATCATTTAATCTGGATGGCATTAAGTTGGCCTCTGGTAATAAAGTAAAAAATCTTGGTGTTATTTTTGACTAAGTCATGTCATTTAAATCCCATATTAAACAGATTTCCAGAGTTTCCTTTTTTCACCTCAGGAATATCGCCAAAATTAGAAACATTCTGTCTAGGGGTGATGCTGAAAAACTGGTCCATGCATTTGTTACTTGAAGGCTGGACTATTGTAATTCTTTACTATCAGGAAGTCCACAAAATGCAGTTCAAAGTCTTCAGCTGATTCAAAATGCTGCAGCAAGAGTTCTGATGAAAATCAACCAGAGGGATCATATTTCTCCTGTTTTAGCTTCCCTTCATTGGCTTCCTGTTAAATCAAGAATAGAGTGAATGCTGCTTGGAGAGACTTGATGCAACCTGCTGGGTTTCCTTAGAGAGGAAACTTTCTCACCAACCTGGAGGATCTGATGGAGTCTGACTTTATGAAGAGCCTTTAGATTACGTGTATCATGAATTGGCGCTATATAAATAAAATTTAATTGAATTCAGAACACTAACTTTCTTCTATTATTCTCCGTTGTGAATGGATTAGTCAAGATACAGCAGTTCTGATGATGCCATCTCCTTAAAATCTTCAAGGTTCAAACATCTCTAAAAAAATAAATACCGCCACCTTAAAAATGATGCAGAAACTCCAACCCATCTGCAAACTTCACCATCGACAAACCGTTGCAATTATTTATAATCTCTGTGTGAATCCATTTTTACTAATAGGAGCATCAGAAATAAGACTGACTCTGAACCGAGGCGTGAAATAATGCTGAACTCCTGTTCTGAACGTTAAAATGACAAAATATTTAAAACGAAAAACATTCAAGGCTTCTGTGCTTTTAAACAAGACAGAATCTCACCTCATTTCACTAAGATTATTAAGGAGCTAAATACACAAGAAGTGTTGGGTTGTGTAAGAACCTGTTTGATATGTAATTCCATACACATTGAGTCATAGTTTTATTACTTTACGATGTAGGAAGTCATAAAAATAAGGAAAGGTCATTAAATGACAAAGGTGAGTCCAAATCTTAAATTGTTCTTGTTCTTATGAAGACATCTAATACTTCTCTGATAGAAACATTTATTGCAATGTGATGGTATAATATTATTACTTGTTTCCAATAGTTGCAATATCCTGTAGTATGTTTTTTTTAATCATACCCTCCTACACTCTAATAACCACATGTTTGCTTTACACATTTTAATTAATCTACATTTTTTTCTTTGTCGCGCTTGTAACAGATTTGCCTCTGTGCTGTGAAATGTGCAGAAACTGGATCTCGTGTGGTATTTATTTTTGGGAGTAATTTCTGTTTTATTAATTTTAAATTTCATACAAACTAAGAGCAAAAACAGAAACAAACAACAGTTGTGGCAAAAAGTTTTTTTGGGGAAAAACAGAATAGTAATGAATTTTGACCAACAGTCTTCAGTTATTCTTTCTAAAAACACAATATAAAAGCAATCTTCTGATAAATTAGGAGTTATGGCATTTTTATCTTATTGTAGATCAGAGTTACAGTGAAATAAAAATTATCTTATATTTTCTGGCCTCTGTGTTTATGTAACACATGGAGACAATAAACATGTGGTTAACTCAGCTCCACCAGAACATTTAACCTTTGGTCTCGGTCCATTTTGCCCTGCCTTTCTTTTTATTTTTATTTTTTTTCCAGAACCTCCGCGGCAGCTCGGTGGTTCCGTACTCGTTCCCGGGGCAGGGTGGACTTTCTCCCCCTCCGCGGGCAGCTTGTGGGCGGTGTGGGAGTCGCGGTAAAGGGGAGGGGACCCTCCGTGTGTCCCTGACTCCACAAACCCGTCGGAAACCCTGCGGAGCGGCAGCGGGAAGCACCGAGGACCGACTGGCCATCCACCCAGGGCCCCTACGCGGTCCTTCCGGTAATTATTACCGTTTTAAAGCTAACGGAAACAAAGTTTAACGTAGTTTTTAACGTTCGGCGTTCCGGTCGCCTTGGCTAGCGCGGCTAAGCTAACTGCAGCGGGCCGTTAGCTCGGCTGCTCTCGGCTCGGCTCGCCTCCACATCTGGGGACCTGCCCGGGTTTAAAAGAGTTCGGTCCGCCGCCGGAACCCGGCCCGTGAAGCGGGCCTGTCTGTTCGCCGGGAGAGGAGTGGACGGGTCCGGTCCTCCTCGCTCCCGGAACCACCGCTGTTTTGCGCTTAAATTGTGATTTATTTGGGTTTTTTTTCTTTAGGGTTCAGGTATCCGAGGAGAACCGAACCGATCCGAGGAGAGCCGAACCGACCCGCTCGTTTTCTACTCGGAATCACCGCGTTTGCGGGTTCGCGTCATTGTAGGACAATGTTTGCGCAACGTTTAGTTGGAAGTTTTCCTCCCGAACTTAGAGACAGAAAGAGGAACAAAGAAAAGTTTAACTCGGATTAATCACCGCCCGAAGTTCGGTTTGTTTCTCCGCAGCTGAACTGGGTCATCTGTGACGGTACCAGTGCCCGTTTACCGTCAGAATGAGCGGATTTTCCCCTGAAACGGGCTCTGAACAAAACGCCCAAAAGTATTCGCTCCCCCCGCCATGGCCCTCAGATGAACGCTAGTGACCTCCCAGCCTGACGTGGTCCATGTTCTGCAGCCAGAACCGCTTCAGCTCCTCTGGGTCCACGAGGTTCTGGAGTTTCTTTATGGGACTGTTTGGTTCTGGAGTTTCTTTGTAGAAATGTTTGGTTCTGGAGTTTCTTTGCGAAAATGTTTGGTTCTGGAGTTTCTATGTAGAAATGTTTGGTTCTGGAGTTTCTTTGTAGAAATGTTTGGTTCTGGAGTTTCTATGTAGAAATGTTTGGTTCTAGAGCTTCTTTGTGGGAATGTTTGGTTCTGAAGTTTCTTTGTAGAAATGTTGGGTTCTGGAGTTTCTTTGTAGAAATGTTTGGTTCTGGAGTTTCTTTGCGAAAATGTTTGGTTCTGGAGTTTCTTTGTGGAAATGTTTGGTTCTGGAGTTTCTTTGTAGAAATGTTTGGTTCTGGAGTTTCTATGTAGAAATGTTTGGTTCTAGAGCTTCTTTGTGGGAATGTTTGGTTCTGAAGTTTCTTTGTAGAAATGTTGGGTTCTGGAGTTTCTTTGTAGAAATGTTGGGTTCTGGAGTTTCTTTGTAGAAATGTTTGGTTCTGGAGATTCTTTATGGTAATTTTTGGTTCTGGAGATTCTTTGTAGAAATGTTTGGTTCTGGAGTTTCTTTGTAGAAATGTTTGGTTCTGGAGTTTCTTTGTAGAAATGTTTGGTTCTGGAGTTTCTTTATGGTAATTTTTGGTTCTGGAGTTTCTTTGTGGAAATGTTTGGTTCTGGAGTTTCTTTATGAACGCTGAAAGTGACACCATACCAATATCCACATTATAGTCAAAAGTAACAGATGTGCAGATAAAAAAAAAAACAGCATTTTGTCTTCCTGCTTCCTTAAAGAACATTTACAGAAGTCAAATAATATCTTAAAATAAATATTTAACAAGTCAAACAAAGCTCCACCTGCTGCTGTCTCTGCAGGCCTGGTCTCTGCCGGACTCCTGGTCTCCTCCTGGGCTACAGATTAAAACATTTAATAGAGTGGGACTCTAAATGTTACATTATTCTGTAACATCTGTGAAAACCCTCCTGATAACTCTTGGTTCCTCCATGCAGATGCATATATTTTACCCAGTAAGTAGTGATCTACTTAGAGCGCCATCATCCTCCTGGTTTCCGCTCTCCCTGCTTCAGCTGTCTCTATTGTGTCAATAAAGACGTTTTTTTATATATATAATACACGGAAAGCCACAATAAGCACAAGCGCTACACAGAAATTAAATATGGTTTTGCTTCTTCTAGGAACGGATGCAACACAGAGGTAACAATAGTATTCTTGTTAACTAGCTTAACATGAAATGTACGGTACAGGCGTGTATTAGCGAATCATCGTTTAGCTCACATTACCTGCTTCATGCGTGCAACAGCATCACCCAATTTACACGTTTTATTTAAAACAATAATTAAGTTCCTACCTTTGCTGCTCTGGCTGGTTTGTGCGTACACACACACCGTGAAGCGCTGCGTGATGTTTTCTATCGTTGTACTCAGCTGCAGCTCAAACTGTACGATAAAACTTTGGGGTTTAAAAGATATAGGGGTAAAAAAAAAAGCATATCGATAAAATAGAAATCACATTGATCCATATCTATCAACGAATTCAAAACATAAATTTTAAGTGTTGCTTAGCGACCTATTTTTAGATGTAGAAGACAAAAACACTGAATTCAACCAACTTTTTACCAAAACTGCAAGTTTAAAAGAAAAAGGAAAAAATGTGGTAACATTTTCAAGGGGGCGGAGCGTTCCTGGATCTGTGTTGTTATTGGTTGGGAGGATATAATGATGTGATATTAACCTAAATGGCTATTATGCAAAATGAAGGAAAACTGTTCTATTGAACTTTTTTTATTTACCCTTTTTTGTCTATCAATCGATATATATTGTTATTGAATTATCGTCCAGCCCTATGTAAGACTATTCGGTATCCTTTATCCAGAAGCCAAACGTAAACAACAGCAGAAGAAGAAAAAGTGTAGGAAGTGTCGATGCTCACTGTTAAATATGAGGCTCACTAGCCTTTCTACGAGTTGCTCCTCTGTAGTTTGACTTCATGTCACACGTATCGCCACCATCCTTCCCTCCACTCCTATGTTTTCCTCTGAGAAGAAGAAGAATTTCCTTGTTTGCACATGCTCAGTGCGTGAGGTTGGGGGAAATCGGCTCGTAGGCGTTCGTAGCTCTGCCTCACCAGCAGGAGGCGCTCACCATCACCTCACAAGGGCCGACTGAATTTCAGACACGTTTGATTTTCATCTGACCGTCTGATTGCTGATGCTGATTCCTGAGGTGGTGGTGAGAAGCTGATCGCCCCTCGTAATTCCCTGGATGCTACACGACGCACCATGACGCTGAAACCCGATCCAATGAATTCTTGCACGACTGAAGAGTTGGCCCAAAAAGAGCAAAATAATCTTCCAGTGTATGCTAGGGCTGTGCAAAAAAATCGCTACAAGATTAATATCAATGTTTTTAGAAATGATTTAATATCGATACTCTGGCTTTCAATTTCGATATACCTCCCAACCCCTAGGGGGCGCTGTTCACAGCGTGCCATTACTGTTCACAGCGAGGAAGTGAGGCGGATTTGCAGAACGGCCGTCAGGATTTCAGAAGCGCCTTCGTCCCTAAAATCAGACGTTTGGCACACTTTTGGTTTCTGTGATGCGTTAAATGCTTTGAACCAAATTAACTTTATTTTCCTGTTTAATGTATCAGTGTTCAATAAATTGAACATAAATACTAATATTTGTCTGGTTTTGTTGATTGAATGACTTTGAGCACTAATTGAAAGTAATATTATTGATATTGGAGTCAAATCAAGCTGAGCTGTATTGAGTCGGCCCTAGTGTATGTCCAGCCAATGGTGCATTTTAAAGACGGCTTGGAAAAAATGTGTTACAACATGTAAAATATGGATTATTAACGGTCTTGTAGAGTGGCTGAAATAGTGGGGGGAAACATGTCCACCCCGTACCCTCCCCCAGTCCATTACACCCGTGGATGTACTGGTCCACATTTTTCACTTCCCGACCCGATTACCTGAATTTGGATTATTGTTAATTCTGTTACCAGAGCTTATTATTGCTATAATTATCGTTGGTTTTTGCATGTTGCCATAATAAAACTCCTCGGTAACGGCAAGTGTATGTTTGCATGTTGCCAGGAGGCAACTTGAAGCAAAGGGTCAGAAAATCATGACAAAAAAAATCCTGTCCTAAAAAATATACATCTAAGGGTTTCAGATTGACCGTCAGCATTTAATAAATAAAAGACGGACGACCATAAAAGGCTGTAGCTGCAGGCCAGGCCGTCTTTCTCTGGACCTAAAGGTGCTGAACCCGTCATCACGGCTGCTCCTGTGAACTTAAAACATTTCCTCTTTCCTCGCTAAAGTTATTCTGAAGAGAATATTTCAGCCGCCGCCGCGTTAATGCCACGTCTAGAGGGAAAAATAACCCAAAATTCTTATTTTATGTGTTAATTTTGGACACTTTCTGACCAGTTTAGATTCATTTTTGTTAATATTTCCTGTGATGGTTTGATTTTTATCAGATGGACAATAAGGTTATGACAGGTACTGATTGCTTTAAGGATAAAATAATCATATTTCTGGACATCATCATCATCATCATAATTTAGTTTTAGATTCTTCAGAAAAATGAGAACAGAAAGTCAGTGAGTAATTGGAGCAGATTAATGCTGCGCTGCTGTAACAGGACCGGATCTCTGGTTCTCCTGCAGCTTTGAGCTGTGGACCGGTTCTGGAAAAGCCCGAAGCAGCAGCTGCTGGTTTTGTTGGGTCAGGGAGTTAAAAGCCTGAATACCTGGGCTGCGTTTAAACTTTATTATTCTAGGTTAGCTGACGCCATGTGGTCCACTTCACAGCGGTTCTGACCCGGTTTGGTTCTGCCTCGTCTGTCCGGTTCTGCAGCTTAAAAGCTTCTGATCCTTGACGCCTGCGGCCGGCTCGTCTCCTGATGGTCTGATTAAGCTCGCCGTGTCGCCGCGTTGTGCCAACAGAGCGCCGTCGTCCTCCCTGTCGCTCCGGTTCTGTTTTGGGTCGACCCGTTCCCTGCGGGGTTCCTCATCTCCACGGCTGGTGCTGGATAAACACCTTGGGCCGGAGCTGGGAGCGGATCGGGGGGAGGAGGAGGGTGACTGGGCCTCAGGAGACCGGGCGTGATGAACAGCCGGGTTTTGCCATGGCGAGGAAGCGGCGCGCGTCGCCATGCTGGCTCTGCTGTTGGGATGGCAGCGGCCCGCTTGGTTCCCCTCAGCGCTCGCTCAGCGTTTCCAGGAAGGCGTCGTGGTTGACGAGTCAACTGCATGAGAGCGCTGAGGTGAAACTAGAACCGTTCTCTGTAAAGTTAGAACCTTAATGGTACCGAGGATCTCCTCAGAACATCCAGCAGCCCAGCCGGACCTCTCTGCTGCTATCTGAGGAAACCCGGGAGGTTCTGGACGGCTTTGTGGAGATGTTGCTCTGCTGACTAGAGATGGCTTCAGAAGTAACGAGCAATGCATTAATCTCTTTTATTTATTTATATATATTATAGTTTACGTCTCTGCAGAAAACCATCAGCAGCGATGCGTCTGTTTCCCGTAGAAAAAGACTCACGCATGAGCAAAGCTTCCACTAGATTATGAAGCAGGATGTAAATATATTATAAGCATAATGTTGGCGGGTAATGGTCATTTCTTTTTCTCTGGAGCTGTTGCACTTAGTAAACAGATCCTATCTGTGTCTCATTTATTCGCCTCATCCACTGAGCTGCCTCTGATATCTTCTGGTTAAAGCTGATTACCGTATTTTCTGGACTATAAGTCGCACCAGCCATGAAATGCATAATAAAGAAGGAAAAAACATATATAAGTCGCACTGGAGTATAAGTCGCATTTTTGGGGGAAATTTATTTGATAATATCAAACATTAAGAACAGACATGTCATCTTGAAAGGCAATTTAAATAAAAATAGAACGGAGGCAACAAAACAGACTGAATAATTGTACGGTTAGTTTACGCTACATGTAAACTGAGAACGTGCCTGGTATGTTAACATGACATATTAAAAGCTATTCAGATAACTAAGTTAACAAAGCGTCCGTGTCACTCCAAATAACTAAAATCCAGTGAGATCTTCATCCTCGGTGTCACTTTCAATAACTCCATTAACTCCAGACGTAGAAGCTGCGGCACTTCCGCTTCTACGTCGCTTACGTCTGATTCAACGCAGGCCTAGAGCGCCCTCTGGTGGTTTGGTGTGAAATAACAGGTGTTATGATATACCGGTAAAAAATGTGTAATAATTTCACACATAAGTCGCTCCGGCCAAACTATGAAAAAAAAATGCGACTTATAGTCTGGAAAATACGGTAAATAAAAACGTGCTTACATTAAGTTTGGATTCAGGTAAAATATTATTTAATACTTAATTACTTTTATAGAGTTCTTTTTATTAGCATATTTAGAGGCTTTTAATCATTTTCTGTCTTGTCAGTGTAGATGCGTCTCTTTCCTGCTTCATACTTTTTATTCAAGATAGTTTTAGCCTTTTGTTTATACATAAAGTTATTTATATAATGTTATTTCTATAAAAACTATTCTTTTGTAATTTTTATTTCGTTTTTGTTCCAGATGTTTAAAAAAATAAACAACACAACAGTGATCAGTATTTATTCTATGAGTATCCAAAGGGTACGGCAAGAAAACCGGTTCTAAAGAGGACAGGCATGCGCACTTTTCGATTTATTTTTGTTCAAAA